>NW_004524648.1:3422263-3426484 GCF_000260255.1 Octodon degus | reverse complement strand
GCAGGTGCTTTAATCCACTGAGCTATTTGGCTGGCCCAGTATAATTATTTGTATGTTTTGGATCTTATTTACTTTTTAAGTTTCTTACACATGGCACACATGCAAGTATGATTTATTTCACTTATGAGTATGGTTTGAAGTTGTATCCATCTGCCTATAAAACCTCAATGTTGGTGGTTGTTTTGTTTTGTTTTGTTTTGTTTCCAGAGCCAGGGATTGAACTCAGGCCCTTGCGCTTGCCAGGCAAGCTCTTATTCTACTGAGCTTATCTCCCCAGCCCTGTTGGTGATTTCTTTATTGTTAAGTAGTAAGTACTCCATTGTAAAAAAAAAGTACTATATCTTTTTTCCATTTCTCAGTTGATGGAATTTGGGTTGTTTCCATGGTTTAGCTATGACAAATCATATTGCTGTAGACACAGGTACACATATATCACTGTGGTATAATGTTTTTAATTCTTCTGAGAATATACCTGAGAGGGGAATAACTGGGTCAAATCAGACCTTTAATTCTAGTTTTTTGAGGAATCTCCACACTAATTTCCATAGTGGTTTTGCCAGTCTACACTCCCACCAACAGTGAAGAAAGGTTCCTTTTCCCCCACAACCCCACTAGCATTTGTTATTGGTTGATTTCTTGATGATAGGCATTCTTTCTGGGGTGAGATAAAATCTCAGTGTTGTTTTAATTTGCATTTCTTGAATATCCAATGATGAATTTTTAAATATATATTTATTTACCTTTACATTTCTTCATCTGAGAAGTGTGTATTCATCTCATATGCCCTTTTTTGAACTGGGTCTTTGAATTTGGGGAGCTTGATTTTTTCAATTCTTTTTATATTCTAGATAGAAGTCCGTCTGAGGGACAGTGGCTAAATATTCCACTCTATGGGTTTTCTTTTCACGCTGTTGGTGATTTCTTTTGATGTGCAAAAACTTCTCAGCATTATGAGATCCCAGTTGTTGATTCTTTGTGCAGTTGTGTCCCCAGGTGAAGAAGTCCTTCCCATGCAGTTTGGGTTTTGTCCATGAACTGTCTGCCTACCCCTAAGTCTTCAAGATTTCTACCATCTTTGTCTTCCAGTAAATTTAGTGTTTTTATTTTAATATTTAGATCTTTGATCCATTTTGACTCTAGGTTTCACTCTCTGTTCTTAAAAGTACCTCCTTAATTAGTACCTACTAATTTTGTGCCTTTGAGAGACTTGACCTACAAATCTTGGACCTAGGAGGTCTCTGAGCTTAGTACTCAGGGCAGATGGCAGAAGGACAAACACCTGCTATAGCCTCCTATTAATCCTAGAATGTACTAGAATCCCAAGGACTAGCTCCTGCTGTGACCTAGCCCCAGCTCAATCCCTGTGGTGGTGGTGGTGGTGGTGGTGGTGGCCATCCAACTCAGGACACCTTCCCAGTAACAAGGAACTCTACTTCTTGCCTTTATATCTTTTCTTCCTTCATATCTTCAAAATAAATTTGCTTTGAGTTCAATCCCCGGTTCCACCAAAAAAAAAAAAAAAAAAAGAAAGAAAGAAAGAAAGAAAGAAAGAAAGAAAGAAGAAAATAAATAATAGAAAATGTTGCTAGGGGCTGGAGAGATGGCTCAGTGGAATAAGTGCTTCCCTGGCAAGTGCAAGGGCCTGAGTTCAATCCCTAGTTCCACCAAAAATGAATGAATGAATGAATGAATGAATGAATGAATGAATGAATGAATGAATGAATAAAATAAAATAAATTTGCTTTTACTGTAACTCCTCCCTTTGCAGTTTCATTCTTCTTCACCTGGGGACGCAACTCCGGCATTCCAATATCACTACTGGGTCTCTCACCCATCCTTGGTTGTTGTTTATTGTGTTTTAAGGATTAAACCCACTTAGGGTCTTGCCTATATTAAGTGTCACCTGAATCATAAAGGCCACTCAAAGAAGAGAAGGGGATCTCAAGTCACCATATCCACAGAATAGGAAGTATGGTGTCTGACATCTGTCACAGAAAATAATTTCAGAATGGTCTAGGGTTGGGAATTTTTAATGTGGTCTTTGGGGTATCTTCAAATGAGTGATCTAGGACATGTTTTCCCTCCCATCTGTCAGGTTACCTATTTAGTGGAATTGGTGTGCATGTGTTTGAAGTTTAGAGATATGCTGCTGCCCATTCAGCAGTCCTGCTTCATTTGTAGAGGATACAACACTATGCAATACAGCAAACAGTTTTATTGAGGATATAAGCCTGTGACAGAGAAAATGCAGGCTTAATTTACAGGTGGAAAGCATGGGCCTAACCTGAAAGCTTATTGTGTCTTCAGGAGCCTCAGGAATTCTTTAAAGTGAGTTTTCTGGATGGGAAAAAATCATTGTAATTGTAACTTTGTGTCCTGAAATTCCAGTTTTTCCTAAAAGTACAATTTAAAAGTTACCGGGCCTGGGGGATAGCTCAGTGGCTTAAGTGCCTGCTTTGCAAGCTCAAGGTCCTGAGTTCGATCCCTGGTACCAAAAACAAAATATAAATAAAATTTACCATTTTACAGTCCTCTTTTTATCTATCATCTTTTCGTCTATCCTATCCCACTAAGCACATGTTCTACTAAACTACAATCCCAGACAAATTCTGCCTTCCAGATCATAGAACACTACCAGTGATGCAAACCTTTTAAAGCTTTCAATGATACAAACAGCCAGCTGTGGCATGCATGCCATAGATTTGACACCCTTAAATATGCTATGGCAGGTGGAGGAGTCTTAGCAAAACTGACTAAGACCTCATGAATTGTGTGACAGCCTGCTTACTACAGGCAAAACTGCCCCTGGGGAATTACGTGAATACTGTATCAGGACACTTCTAATACAGCTCTAGTGATCCCTGCTTCCTTGTAGTCATGCTGCAGGGGTATTTTAAAACTTGCTCTTTTCCTTATGGAAGGTATAATTATTTTAATCCACCAAGTGAACTGACAAATAGGCAAATAACAGGAAGGAGAATGAGCAAAAATTGCTGCGTTCCTTCACATAGGAGTCACACACGCACATTGTATGTGAGACTCCAAGAAGGGCGAGCTGGTTGATTCTCTCACAGAGCTTAACAAAGGAATGGGGCCCTGGGCTGCTAAGGGGAAAGTCACTCGTGGCTGGAGTGTGGGAGTAGGGATGCAATGGTAAGCAAAGTTTGCCTTATCATGTAGATGTAGTCTCTCTGCAGTTGTCTTCTAGGCCTAGTGGCACGTTGTCATCGCTTCTTCATACGGAAATAATTTTCCTTGGTAGGAAAAGTGCCAGATAGGAAAGTCTCTACCTGTATTTGTTATCTGCTAGTGTAGATAGATGTAAATTTCTTTTAAGTAAAAGGATCAATTTTTCAGAGCTGTCCTATGTCTTCAGTTTCTCTAAATAACCAACTGAAAATGGAAATATGCCCAAGAAATTGGGGTGGGATATTATACTCTGTCATGATGCTCCTCTGTAATCTCCTCCCTTTCTCTGTGGGCTGGACTTCATGACTTATTCCTAACAAACAGAATAGGGCAGATGGAAAAAGATGCCACTCTTGAAATTAGGTTGTAAAAAGACTGTGGCCCCAAGTTTTTCACCCTCTCTTTCTCCTTCCCTCACTTACTCTGGAGGAAACCAGCTGCCATGTTATATGATGCCTTGGAGGACAGGCACACACAAGGATGGAGGCCTTCGGACAACAGCCAAGGATGACTGAGGCCCCCTGAGTGAGCTTGGAAACCAGCCCATCTCCCATCGATCCCTGAGATGGATTCATCCCTAACCTATGGCTTTGTTGCCAGTTAGAGTGGGTCGTTGTCTCATGTAAGAAGGAAATTAGACAAGAAATAGTTCTAAAACAAAAATACAGTGAAAGTTTATTATAGGAAAGAAGCACAACTAGTTGCCCTATGGGGGCAAAGCAGCCCCAGGAAAAGATAGCAAAGCTAGCTACTATACAGACAGAATAGCACCCAAACAAAAGGCACATTTTGGGGGCTGGGCGATGGCTCAGTAAAATAAGCACTTGCCTGGCAAGCACAAGGGCCTGAGTTCAATCCCAGTTCCACGAAAAAAAAAGGGGGCACATTTCATTTATGTGGGAACTCTATGTCTATGCTGATGTGTGAAGGCAGAGACTCTAAGGCAGGCACTGTGGTGGGGGAGTAAGGTGAGGCCAGCCCACAGCTCTATGCTGGCAGCAGCTGATTTTTCATCTTGGTTTTTTTTTTTTT
>NW_004524648.1:3408150-3418918 GCF_000260255.1 Octodon degus | reverse complement strand
TAATTGCTTCTTGTAACATTGTGAAATGTATATTTGGTCTTCCTCTCTGTTTCCTCACATACAACTCCTAAAATCCCTGGAATCTCTAAGTGATAAATATCCATTATGTGCTGATAAAATGCCTGGTGGCTGCCAAGTCTAGTTACCTTCAGGAGGCTGGTCACAGGATCAGACGGTTGGACTCCTTGACCCCCTCCCTCGCCCCACCTCTGTGGGTAGCAGTAAGCAAGAAGAACTGAAGGATAAGTCGGTCATCAAATGGCTAATTGTTTAATCAATCATGCCCACATAAAAGCCTCCATAATACCCCACAGGGACAAGTTTTTGTTTTTTTAATGCATTTGATACAGGGTCTCACTACACAGATCGGACACATAGTGATCCTCCTGTTTTCAGCCTTCCCAGCACTGGGATTACAGGTATGCGCCACAACACCTGGTCTTGGTGGCTGGCTCAGCACGCCTGGGGGCAGGGCTGGTACAGCATGTGGAGCTGGGGATCAAACTCTGGTCCCGGCTCTTGTCTAAGCAAGCTCTCAGTCCACTAAGCTATCTCACCAGCCTTTAGAGACAAGTTTTTGAGAGCTTCTAGATAGCTGAACATATGGAGATTCCTGGAGGCTGGCACTTGTGGACGCTCTGTGTCCCTTCCCCCATTCTTTGCCTTATCAATCTTTTAATCTGGTGCTCATCAGTGTTTTTTTCATTCAGTGCTGGGACTAAAACCCCAAAAGCCTCAGCACCATTAGTATTCATTTTGAAGTGTATAGTTTTATAACAGGAATCAGTGAGACAGGAGTTAAAATTCTATTAGGCTGTAAGGACAGCAGCCCCCAAATAAAACCAGGAAGCTCAAAATAGAATCTGCTGAACCACAACTCACCAGGGATCTTATGAAAACATCTGCTAGGTGTCCCTCCACAATCTGAGACCACCTCAGAGAATGATCAAACAGGCCATTGGCTCAATAATGCATGAGTCCTGCATGGGCACCACAGGAACATTACAAAGATTGGACACTAGAATATATATAGTCTACAATAGGGTAGAGCTGTTACCCACACAACAGCTCGAGCTCTCTTCTAAAAATCCCTTTAAAGCCCCTAGACAAAAAGCTCTCGTGGGTATCGTAGGTAGAATCCCTCCTGACTAGTGGGAACTTTTCTTCCTTGTCTTTATATCTTTTAAATAAATCTAGTTGTCCCTCACCTCCACTCTCTGCTTCATCCTTTGTCACCATAGGACAAAACCCTCTTGTTCCAGTGACAGTCTGAGATAGGAATCCAAATCCATTCTTTGCATACGACTGTCAAGTTAACCCACCAGAATTTGTTCAGAATACCCCCCATCCCACTTCCTGCCCCCACACATGCATTTTTCTCCCACTGAAGGTTTTGGAACTCTTGTTAAAAATGAATCAATTTTTTAAAATGGAAGAGCTCAGTTCTGGACACCCAATTTCATGACATTGCTCTATGTTGTGGTTTGGATGTGCTGTGTCCCCCAAAAGGCTAATGTGCTGAAGGTTTGGTTGCTGGATGACCTTTGGCAAAGTGATTGGAGTATGAGAGTTCTAACTTCATCAGTGGAGTAATCAATTAAGGAGATCATATTTGAGAGCATTATTGAGGAAGGGGATGGAAGTAGGAGGTGAGGCCTATTTGAAAGGAGTGGGTCATGGGGGTATGTGCTTAGGGACCATAGCCTGTCCCCATCCTGTTCTTTTTTATGTCTTTTTAACTTTTATTAGAACATGTTTGCAGTCCAAAATGATTACACTCATCATGCAGATTTTGTATGTGCACACAACACATCTTAATTCTCTTTATGTTCCTTTTTCTTACCCTCCTTTCCCACTTCCTTCACCTTTTGGTCTCCTTCCTGTTTGAAAAGACATCTATTTCCCTACTTCCTATTATGTCTTTTATTTCACTCATTTATTTTTACTTTGGGTTTGTCATATAAGAGAAATGCAATATTTAAGCTCATGTGCCTGTTTTATTACATTTAACATTATAGTCTCAAGGTACATCTTTTTTTTTGCTACACATGACTCAAGTTTATCTTTCTTTATGGTAGTGTAGTACTCCAATGCATGTACATACCATATTTTCTTTATCCACTCATCTGTTGATGGATGTTCAGGCTTCTTCAAAGATTTAGTTTTTATAAAGCTATGATGCTGCTATAGTTATGGATATGCATATATCACTGTGATATGTCTTTTTCTCTGTCAGGAAGATACCTAAAAGAGGAATAGCTGGGTTGAATGGATTTTATAGTTTTAGTTTCTTGAGGAACCTCCACACTGATTTCTGCAGTGGTTGTATTAGCTTACATCCCCACAACTGTATTCACATAGAGTTCCTTTTTGCCCCTGAGCCTCACCAGTATTTGTTATTATTTGATTTCTTGATGATAGTCATTCTTTCTGGAGTAAGATGGAACCTCAGTGTTGCTGTAATTTTCATCTAATAGCCAGCAATACATGAGCATTTCTTCATTTATTTATTAGCCATTTGTACTTCTGTGCAGGGTTTATTCATTTCACTTGCCCATTTTTCAACTGGGCCATTTATTTTGAGGCATCTTTTTTTTTTTTTAGTTCTTTGTGTATTCTAGATATTAGTCCTCCATCTGAGAAATAGCTAGTAGTTTTTTTTTTTTTTTCCATTCTGTGGGTTTTCTCTTCATTCTATTGGTTGTGCAGAAGCTTTTTAATTTGGTATGATCCCCTTTGTTGGTTCTTGGTACTATTTCCTGGGGTTCTGTTCAGAAAGTCCTTCCCTCCGCAGTTTCTGAGCACAGCACAAGGTAGCCTGGCTTCTCACCACAGACGGCAGGGCCACATCCTTCCTAGCCTGAGCTCAAACCTATCAAGGTTTTAATCTAGCCTCCAGACTCTCTGCAGCTGGCTCCCGTGGCTGTTTCCCACCTACTCACCATGGGAGAGTTACACTGAAAAATCCAACATGAAGTTATTCTTCAGCTGTTCAGAGTCTCAGTCTTAATCAACCTCTTCCCAAAACAGTACCTGATTAAGCACTCTCCAGCAATATGGCAGGCACATACGGGATTTTTCTCTCTGGCTGGGAGCCAACTCAGAGTAAAATCTCATGCTGCTTTTGCAGATCACAACAACCATGAGCTCCTCCTGGGACCAGCACCAACTGCCCAGTCTGCTGTTTCTCCCCTGAGCTTCCAGTCTTGGCAGCCTTACACAGCATCTATGAAGGCAGGTTCCCTTTTGGGAGCCATTGAGCTTCCAGACTGGTTCTTTTCTCTCTACTGTGGTCCATCTTTTCATCTTCTCTGCAGCTTCCAATGTTTCTGTCAGTTCCTTCCCAATTCCTGAAGATCTACCTCTTCCCCTCTCCTTACCTAACTGTCACTTTCCAGGTATCTGGACTTCAGGTATTAGAGAGGCAGAACTTTGTCCCTGAGAGGTACTCCACTCCACCCCCAAGTCCTTATTTATTTATTTATTCATTTATTTTTGTCTCACTCTCTGTGAATTCCAAGTTGGAAGGGCTGGGTATATAGAACACTTGCCTAGCATGTGCAGTACCCTGAGTTTAATACCAAGCACAGCAAAAACAAAACATAAATGTTTGCCTGGGGTGTAGCTCAGAAGTATAGCACTTACCTTGCATGTAGGAGGCTCTAGGATTAAGTCTCAGTTCTTTTTTTTTTTTTTTCCTGAACCGGGGATTGAACTCAGGCCCTTGCTTTTGCCAGGGAAGCGCTTATTCTACTGAGCTAGCTCCCTGGCCCCCAAAGTTCAAATTTTTGCTGAGCCACTAGATTTCATTATGGGATCTTAGGAAAATTACTTATATTTTCTAAGCCTCAATTTCTTCATCTAGAAAGTGGAGACACACCTCTATAGAATCCTTGTGACAGTTAAAGGGGCAATGAAAATAAGACAAAACAGTGTCAAGACATAACATAAGCATTGATAATTATTGAATATTGTTAATCTTCCCTATTACCTGTTTCTTGGCTACTGAATTATTTTGTTTGGAATTGGCTGATCTGTTTTTCATTCTAGCTTTTGAACAAGCTATGCCTCCTAGTCTTCTTTCATATTTAGTCTTCAATCAGCGCCATTATTCATTCATTTATTTTATTTTTTTTTTTTTTTTCTTGGAGGGACCAAGGATTGAACTCAGGCCCTTGCACTTTCCAGGGAAGCACTTAATCCACTGAGCCATCTCCCCGGCTCCCCATTCATTTATTTATTTACTTTTGGTACTGAGAATCAAGGTCAGGACCTCGTGCTTGCCAGGCATGTGCTTGTGCAGCCGAACTATACCTCTGGCCCCTTCCATTGTTTTTGAACTTGAGTGTCTGGTCTACCCCAAAGCAGTACTGTATCAGCTTGAATTTGTTGTGCTGTTGGGTGCAAGCTGGTTTAGAAATTAATATCCACCCTTACCATAATTTGTCATGACATGTTGCCTTGAGGCAACGCAGAATGGCCAAGCATTCCTGGAATTAGGCTGCCTAGGGTTGAATTCATTCGCCTCTACTTCCTGTAGTTAGTGACGTCGGAGACATTGTGATACTAACCTCTGTCTCAGTTTCATCTTTTGTAAAATGGGAATGTTAATAATATTATTTCACTGTGCTCTCAAGATGAAATAAATTAACATTTATTGTACCTAATAGGCAAGGAGTGAACCCTATAATGTTTGCTCTTATTGTTTTTCATCCTGGATTCAACCAGAAGTCTTGAAAAACGAGGACACAGAGAAGAAACACTGTAACACAGAACTGAGATCCTAAGGTCATCCTGTGTCCAGCAGAAAGGCTATCTGAGACCAAATGGAATTTCTCTGTTGCTCCTTCAGTTCAGAAGCAGCAGCACCCCCAAGCCTAAAGGATAGGTGGTTGTTAGGGCTCAGCAGCGCCAAGGAGAAGGCAGTAGCGACTGGGGCAGTGATGCTAACAAGAATTTGGGCTTTATCAATGGATAAATGAAGAGCAGCTAGACAGGAAGGTTTGCTGGGAGGAAGGTGGAAGGACCTAAGTGGTGCTTTAAAACAGCGGCCTCTGAAGAAGGTGCATGTCCTCTTTCCTATGTATAAGATGCTATCCTCGGCTGCAAAACAATACTATACTTTCTATTTATTTTTTCAACATAATTAAACTTTACTGATACCAGATATCTGGAGTAACATTTGTATCCCTACTTGTCTGCTCATGTAACATCATAAATGGTAAGAGGAGTCTCCTGGAATTGTGTGCTGCATGGTGTCATAAAGATTACATTTATAGGGGCTGGTGAGATGGCTCAGTGGTCTAAAGAGCCTACTTAGAACAAGCTTAGCAAAGCACAGAGACCGCGGTTCAATCCCCCAGCACCACATGCCAGCCAGCCCCGCCCTCTGGTGGGCTGAGCTGGCCACACACACACACACACACACAAAGTAGGCTTTTTATACTGTGTTAAGTGACAGGGAGATACCATGAAAATCAATTTTCCAGCAGATCATAAGTCTTTTGGGGATGAAGAACTTAAAGGAATTGTCAGGTTAAAAGCAAATTACACATTTTTTTCTCACAAAAGTATCAGTGACCCAAAAGTTTTTGACCTTTTTCTGTTTAAAAAAAAAAAATTATACTGGGCTAGAGTTGTAACTCATCAGCAGATCACTTACCTAGCATACACCAAGCTTTGGGTTTTACCCCCAATACTTCCAACAACAGCAAATAAAACTATGATACTACTAGATCTTAAAATAATAAACATATATAGTCAGTACATTTAAGGAAAGACAGTGTTCAACAGTGAATGAAGGTGCTGGGGAGATAGCTCAGTAGAATAAGTGCTTGCCTGGCAAGCACAGGGTCCTGAGTTCAATCCCTGGTCCAAAAACAACAACAACAAAACAGTGAATGAAAAGTAACTGCTTTTGCAAAGCAATTGTTTTTAGTGAGAAAGAATTTTAAAAATAGATGTCTGAAAATATTTTCATCCTAAAAATTATATAACTGTATCATGACTTATGAAATGTTTTCTATCTGCATACTTTTAAAATTTTAGAGTCTTTTAACTTATTAATATTTCAGATATAGATTTGTAAGACATTTCTATTAGCTTGCAAGGATACCTGTTCAACATCACTAAACTTATTAGCTGAATTTCCAAGGAAATTGAACATTAAGATTTCAGTAATATGTTGGGTGGAAATGAATATTAGGATTCAATAATACAGTTATGGAACATTTGGTCCTTGTAACTTTGAGAATACCTTTGCCAGCTATGATGGAAATTAAAACCTATTTTCAAAATAAATTGAAATTAGAACATATTTGTGAATCACTGCATGACAAATTGGTTAAACCAATATTTTTTATCAACATTTTTAAAAAACAATGGAATATGTCCACTCATAGCGAGAACAAAAATGTTTATACCTCTAAGAAATAAAATAAAAATTTTAATTAAAGTTATTTTTATGTCTATTTCTTTTTAATTTTGTATTTCTATATGTATATAATTTGCAATGTATGTATACATTCAGTCATGTGTACACATGACCAGAAATAAATGTATATACATAGCAATTGATACCAAGCATTATTACTGATCTCCAACAGGATTGGAGATCAACTGGTTTAGAAAGACAAACCTGGGTTTACATATGAGATAAAAGGAGAAAACAGGGCACAAAAATGAGGAAAACAGATAAGAGACAGTTATCCCTGCAATGCAACATTCCAGGCCAATGGTACTAAGAGACTGAATTGGAATAGTGAAACTGTGAATAGAAAGGAACAGATGCAGAAGGATGATGTGATGAGCAGGCAGAGACAGGACGCCTTGACAACTAGTGGTGTCTAGTAAGCAAGAGGGCCCAGAAGGGTCAGTTACTGGAGTGAGGGGAAGAAAATGTTATTACAGGATACAATACTTATTGTTTTAAATATACTGAACTTAAGTGCCTTTGAGTACATTCAGCAAAAAGAACCATAGGTTCAGTAGAAAAGAGAAATTGGGGGCTGTGGAGATAGCTCAGAGATATAAGCACCTACCTGGAAAGCACAAGGACCCAAGTCTAATCCCCAGCTCTGCATGCCTGTAATCCCAGCACTCAGGAGGGAGAGACAGGAGAATCTCTGTGAGACTGAGACTGGCTTAGGGGCTACAAAAGTGAGCACACAACCCATATATTTTACAATTTTAACATATATTATTGTAAGGGTAATATTGCATCATGGGAACCAACATGTTTGACTTCTCACAATATGAATACCATTTGGAGTATTCTTTTCCTTAGGACTCCCGACCATCAAAGAAAATGAGTAAAAAGACAGTACAGTGGACTAACGTGAACATTTTGGAAATTTAAGTTCCAAACCTACTGCACCATTTAATAGTCATGCAGTTTAAGATTAACTTAGTCCCTTCATTATAAATGATAGCATAATACTTATTTTATATAGCTATTGTGAGAATTAAGTGAGCCAAGATATGTAAAATGCTTATAGACTTGTTTTGCATAGCTAAGTGTTACATTAAAATTTATTTTAGGATCTGGTTCAGTGGCTTGTGCCTGTAATTCCAGCTACTCAGTAGGCTGAGTCAGGAGGATTGCACATTAAAGGCCAGCCTGAGACATTTGGTAGTACCTGTTCCAAAATGAAAAAGGCTGAGCTATAGCTCAGTGGTCAAGTGCCCTTAGGCTTGATCCCCCCAAAATAAGTTCTATGGCAAGGGATGTTTCTCAGTGGTAAAACACTTACCCAGCATCACATAAGGACCTATGTTCAATGCCCGCCAGAAAATAAATAAATAAGTAAGTAGAAGTTCTGATTATTGTCTAATCACTATATTTCTTGGAAAATGAATTAGCCACTGAGTTTTTAAAAATTTCAACCTCCTATAGTATAGTCTACACATTCATATGCATGTGCATTTGTGCACATAAAACTTCCCATAGTAGGGGCCAGGGAGATGGCTCAGTGGAATAAGCGCTTCCCTGGCAAGCACAAGGGCCTGAGTTCAATCCCCGGTTCCGAAAAAAAAAAAAAAAAAACCCAACCAAAAAACTTCCCATAGTAATTATTATACTTATAGTAATTATTGATATCCTTACATCTATATAGAATTTTTCAGTACAGAAATAATGCACATTGATAAAAACCATAGAAATTTAGCATATATATTTGGTGTTTTTGAGGTGACAGATAGAGCAAATGAAGGATAAAAGTATTTGAAGATGAATGTTCACTTCCATGATAGGAAGAATGGAATTTACAAATTTAAAGGATACACTGAATTATAGGAAAAATTAACAAACAGATATGGAAACATGACATAGCCACATGAAGTGATTTAAGCCAGCTAAATGATTCTACAGGAGGTTGGCAAAGAATCCAAGTTATTGGTAATAAGATTAAGCTGGATTCAAACTTAATTCACAGCAATGGTCTATGACAGAAGATAATAGAGCAATGTTTACAGAGTTCATAGGAGAAATAAGTGTGACCCAACAATTTTATACCCTGCTAAATTTCCACTTGTGTATAAAAGCAATAAAGAAAATAGCCTCAAACATGCAAAAGTTTATGTCAGGTCAAGCACACTGTTTAAAAAGTTACCTGATTATTTAGTCCAGTCAATTAAGATATTTAAGAATGAAAAATTAAGGAATTGACAAAATATATTTAGTCATGAAGTAAGGAATAGGCCAGGGAGATGGCTCAGTAGAATAAGTGCTTGCCTGGAAAGTGCTAGAGCCCGAGTTCAATACCTGGTTCTGAAAAAAAAAAAAGTAAGGAATAAATCTAGGAATGGGACAAAACAATTACAGATATTTCAAGTTAGGACTCATATATTTAAACAAGAAAGAAGAACTATCAAGCAAACTGAGGTAGACATGCACATGGTGGTGTGATCCAGCATAAGATGTTAGAGTCTACCAGTATTAAATAGTACAGAGAGGGCATCCATTAGGGGAGTTATCCCAGAATCAGAGCAGAATACAGTACCTGTGTTGGAAGGCTGCCTCAGTGCAAGAGTTGGAGGCTGCTCAAGGGAAGAAGAATGTTCATATGAGGATGTGGCAGTGGTTCAGTGCAGGGTGCAAAGGTCTGAGCCAGATGAAGAAGGTGTCTGTCCATAAATGCTAGTGTTAGAGTCCAAGCAGCGTGAGGAGGGTGTCTGAATGAGGGCCCAACCTGGTGTAGGGTAAAAGAACTTGAGCACAGTGAAAAGGAAATCTCATGGAGGGACATAAAGAAGGTTTCATGTGTGTGTTGGCTGAAGATGTAGCTGAATGGAAGAGCTCTTACCTAACATGTGCCAAATCCTGAGTTCAATCTCTAGTAACACACACAAAAGATTTTTTGGACTTCTTGGCTATTTTTCTGAAAGTATGTGGTCATTTTTTAAAGTGTATTAACATATCAAATACCCACTCCTGATATTACAAACAGTTACCTGGTGGGGGGGTACAACATAGAAAATATATTTGAAGATAGATATTAGATAGATAGATAGATAGATAGATAGATAGATAGATAGATAGAGATAGATAGATAGATTCCAGGAGTATAACATTAACCATATGGCTAATTTCATCCAACTATGTCTTGTATTTCAAATACACAATTTTGATATACTATTAAGGAATTTTTTCATACTAATTTAATAAAGCATCCTAATGCTACTTAAAGAATATAAAGTGAGAAAACTTAAGCCATCTTAAATTGCAGTGTCTGCATACTTGTTCCTCACTGCTACCTGACAGGCACATGAGGCTTAGGAACTGTACAGATTTCCAGAATGTTCTGGAACTCCATAGCAAAGGTCAAGCCTTGGGACAAACTTTGAATTTCTTGGTACTCTCATTCTTGATAACTGGGGAGGGCAAGAATGTACTTGAATTGGACCCAAGGCCTCCCACATGCAAGGCAAGCACTGTACCCCCTAACCACACCCCCAGCTCCCTTGCTACCTTGTTACCGTCCCACCACCACACAGGCTCAGTCTCTGAGTTCTGTTAAGCTTGGGTTACTTCACTTCCCGTCTTCTGGGAAGCCACAGTTGCACAAGCTTTCAGTGGGGGAGCTATGTCTTATTAAAGTCACACACACTAGAACATAGGTGCAGGGAGCCACAAGTGCACTCTCTGAATGTCTGTCAGGGTGAGGATGTCATATTTTCCCACCCATCTACCATTCTCTGCTAAGTGGTGAGTCCTTATTTCAGTAATTGTCTGTGGAGCATTTTGCATTTTTTTCTTTTTTCTTTTTTTAAAGCCTTCACTTTATTTTTTAATTTCATTTTATAAAGAAAGTACAAAATAGTATTAAAACAGAAAAATTACAAGTGATACAGAATTTCACTTAACAAAGTAATATGAGTTTCATAGTATTTGTTGTATTTCGTAGTGTTGTCGTCCGACCAGTTATTCATATTGCCAGATACATGCATGCAAAATGGAAAGAAGAAAACAAGAAAAAATATATAAGAAATTAAAAGGAGAAACAATAGAAAAATGATACAAAAACAAATTAAGCATTATCTGCTCGTTTCCATGGACCAAGAGAAAGGCACAGTAATCTACAGTAGTCCAAACCATTGTTTACATACATAGATCTATCTCTTTCCCTAATTCCCTCTCCTGTAGCATTTTACTTTTCTACACTTGAATGAAAGTTTGTTTTAAAGATATAGGAGGGGCTGGAGAGATGGCTCAGTGGTCTAAAGCACCTACTTAGAACAAGCTTAGCAAAAGCATCAGGGACCGCGGTTC
>NW_004524648.1:3407397-3408050 GCF_000260255.1 Octodon degus | reverse complement strand
AGACCTGTATCTTCTTTTTTTTTAAAAAAAAACAATTAAAAAAAAAAAGGATATAGGAAATGTCATATTGGGTCAAAATAAGGGTTAAACGAGCTCAGGCCTTTTATCACTATAATACCAGCAAACCATTTTGTAGTACTAGTAATTCTAAATTCTGGTCTCCAAATTGGTGCTAATTGGAAAGAATTTTTAAATAGTTAGTCTATTTAAAAATAGTGATGAAGGGGGCTAGAGAGATGGCTCAGTAGAATAAGCACTTGACTGACAAGTGCAAGGGTATGAGTTCAATCCCTGGTTCCACAAAAAAAAGAGGGGTCTGGGGAGGGAGCCTAGCAGCATAAGCACCTGCCTGGCAGCACAAGGTCCTGAGTTCAATCCCCTGCTTAAAAAAAAATAGGGTGAGAAAAGCCATATTGGAATTGGTGAAGTCCAAGAAGGAAAAGAGAGACTGGGCGTTGTGGCATGCACCTGTAATCCCAGTACTTGGGAGGCTATAAACAGGTGGATCACTACAAGTCTGATCTAGTAGTGAGACCCTGAACACCCTGTAGACCATTCCCTAAAAAAATACAAAAAAGGAAGAAGAAGAAGAAGAAGAAGAAGAAGAAGAAGAAGAAGAAGAAGAAGAAGAAGAAGAAGAAGAAGAAGAAGAA
>NW_004524648.1:3388984-3407297 GCF_000260255.1 Octodon degus | reverse complement strand
GAAGAAGAAGAAGAAGAAGAAGAAGAAGAAGAAGAAGAAGAAGAAGAAGAAGAAGAAGAAGAAGAAGAAGGGAATTTCCTTTTATGTATTTATGTACGTATTACGTACAGGGTCTTTCAGCCGCCCCAGCACTGGGATTATAGGTATAAGCCACCACTCCCCTATGTCTGTTTCAGCCTTCTTTCACTCATTAACAGCCATTGTGACTAGCAGAAATTAGGAAAGAGAAGAGCAGCCTTGGTGGCCAGAAATACAAGAGTTATCCTCCCATGAGCTTTGTTTTTGCCATTTTTACTATTAAGGATTAAAACCAGCACCTCACAAGTGGCAGGAAGCACCCTACCACTGAGCTACACCCCCAACTTTTTAAAGTGGGAAGTAACCATAGTTGAGTCCCCCATGAATGGAGAGAATAAAAGCAAGAGAAGCAGAGAAGCAGTCACCTTTAGTTTAAAAATTCTGAATTTTGCAATCATTAAGTCTAAAGGCAATATTTTAATGTTAGCATATAGTAAAATTTATTTCATTAAAGTAATATTTTATTTTCAGTTTTCCTTTGGAAAGGAAATACTGTAATCTTTTTAGTGCTTAAGACCTGTATCTTCTTTTTTTAAAAAAAAAAAACAAGTATAGTTTTATTTTCTCTGCGCTCTTGCAAAACACTTAGGGTTAACATAAAAAAGAAAAAGAAAAATCTCCTGTGCAGAATTGTACATTAAAAAGAGGAGGTGGGGGAGCCTGAAAAGCATTTTTGCCTGAGCCACAAGAAGCCACAGTAACTCTGATTGGTCCAAGGAATCAAAGACAAGATACTGGGGGAACATAAGAAAAAGAAATAAAATGAGAATCTACTGAGGGAGAAGGCCCTGAAGTGGGCCACAAGGAGGAACTGGAGGCCAGGGAGTAGGTCAGAGGCAGGGGCCCCTGCTGGTAGCCATAAGGAGGTGGTCATGGAGGCCCAGTGTACCCATGAGAAGGCAGCAATGGAGGAGGCCCACGCATTCTGCATGGTGGCAAAGGACCTGAGTGACCCATGGGAGATCCAAATGGAGGCCCTCGAGGGGCCAAGCCCATGGGAGGAGGTCTAGGGTGAAGCATTTCAGGTGGTGACCTGGGCAGTAGCTGTCCCCTCCCTAGCCTGGAGGTCCAGCATGAGGATGTCCTAAGCCATGGGGGCTATGGTGGGCCAGCTGCATCTGAGACATCCCTGGATGGGGCATCCCAGCGGGTGGGAAGGTGTGAGGATGTGAATGTCCATGACCAGGATGTCCAGCCCCTGGGGCTCTTGCTGATGAGGGACCTTGTCCTCCAGCCCCAGGAGGTACAGGTGGTGGGGTCATGGCTGGCAGTATTCCAGGTAGAAGTGCTCCAGGAGACTCTGATTAGACCAGCCAGAGTCACTGTGGCTTCTTGTGGCTGGTGGTGGGAAGGAGCCAGGAGGCTGCATGCCTGGTGCAAGAAGCCCAGATCTCAATGATAATACTACAAAATTGAGGTCAGAGAGTGGATGTGGTATGTTGGCAAACAGCTGATGAGGCAAAAGCTTGAGAGAGTGGGTTTGGGGCTGCCAGAAGGCGTCTGGCAGCTAAGCCATGACGCTCACCCTTGGAGTCTTTCTCAAAGGCATAAGACACAGTGATAGGACGATTACAGAGATACTGCCATTTCATGGCCTCATTTACTGCATCCAAAACATCAAATGAAGCAAAGTTAATAAAAGCATAACCTTTGGTGTTGCCTGTGTCAGTGTCCCTCATAATCTTGGGTGTTTGTAAAATGACCCCAAAGGCACTGAAAGTACCATAAAGCAGCTTCTCATCAATCTTGGGGTCCCAGTGAAAGTTGGGATCTCATCAATCTCAGATTCCCAATGAAAATGTTGACCCCTACATCTAGGTTTTTGTTATGAGCTGATGCTTTGTTCACCCTTACTGACTGCCCATAGAGTTTGATCATGTTCATAATCTTAATGGCATAGTCAGCGTCTTCCTCATTCAAGAATTCAACAAAGGCACAGCCTTGGTGCTGACCAGTGACTCTGTCTTTTGGCATATGGGTGTTGACTACTGGCTCAGCCTGAACAAAGGGTTTCCACAGCAGTGGTTCACTAACCTTCTCATCAAGGACCCTCATATACACAGTAGCATCTTGATTTGCTCAGATATTGGCCCCGCAGCCATGGCAAAGGAGCTCCTGTCCTCTCCAAGTGGTAAGTGTCTTCTTATTTTGTTTGATTTTTGCGGGTCTGGAACTTGCACTTTCCAGGCAGGCACTTAAGCTGCTGAACTACATCCCCAACCCTATAAGTGTCTTTTTAATTTGATCTTTTTTTTTTTCCTTCACTCCTGTAGGTCCAGAGCCTTGTACTTGGCCAGGCATAAAAACTGTGATTAATCAAGACCTATTAGATGAATTAACACATGGAAAGAAGACCTTCCAGAGCAAAATGAAGCACTGGGAAAGGAATAAAAATCAGGAATGGAAGCAGGATTAAGAAGTGTTAGAAAACTTGACTGGAACATCTGGCATGGAGCCCCCAGAGATTTGCTATAATTTCTACCAGTTCTGTCTTACCATTGGTTGCACCAGCTCATCCTATTTTATCTGACTTAATTCCTTGCTTTTTCCTTCCTTAGAGTGTTTCCTTTCCCTATGAAGCAAATAACAGTAATTGTTTCTGGAGGGTGGTGATCATTTTGCAAATCCACATCTTTGGTTGTTGTCCCTGACCCCCAAAGACTCTTAGGGCTATTGGCCTTTGCATGGAATTTCAGTATTTTCATAGCTGCTTTCTCTATGGCTATAATTCCCCTTGCATCATTTTCCTTCAGACTTATAAGAGAGAGATGTGGCTATAGGCTGTTCCTATAAATACACCCATCTCTTTACCTTCTGGTGCTTTGTAGATCTTTTTTAGTGGTCTTCCTGTTTTCAGCCTCCCAAGCACTATAAATCTTGATAGAGTCCAGCTGACTTAATGTAAATATACTTTGTTTATGCCAGTTCCATCTCAGCAAGTATTTCCATCAAAATTTGAGACTGAAATTGCTGGTTTCCAGAACATCACTAGTGACTGTACATTTTTCTGGTTTGGGAGCGTGAGTTGTGTTTTGGGTCTTTTATGCAAGTGTCCACAGTCCTGACTTCTTGTAACTTTATTGGAGGGTGTCTTTAGAGCTGGGCATACTTTACTACATCTGGGCAAGAGACTGTTGGTTTCATTTGAATTTGTTGTGAGAATCTAAAGCCAGCCTTGGGCAATTCTGTAAAATAGGTATAATGTATAACACTAATAAAAAGAACTCCTACAAAAGCTTTAAGAAGCAAGGCATAGTAAATTTTCTCCTAAAAAAGGGTGCTGAATTTTTGCTGCACATGTGTAAAAATTCAGGAAAGAAGCTGAATTTAAGAATTTAGGAGCTGGGGGGCTGACCAGATAGCTCAGCAGACTAATGTGCTTGCTTAGGCAGGTGCAGGGAGCAGGGTTCGATTCCTGGCCCCACCCCCGGGGGCGCACTGAGAGGACAACTGAGACCGGGTGTGGTGGCATTTGCCTGTAACCCCAGAGCTTGGGAGGCTGAAAACAGGAGGATCACTACAGAGTCCAATCTGTGTAGTGAGACTATGGAGACCCTGTACTAAATACATTTTGAAAAAAGGAGTTTAGGAGCTGGAGATTTAGCTCAGCAGCACAGTGCCTGCCTGGCAAGTGCAAAGTCCTAAATTTGATTCCGAGTACCAAAAAATAAAAAGTTTAGGTGTAGATTTTCTGGTCATTGAACATGTCTAGGTAAACAAAGTACCCCAGTAGCAAGATCATAATTATGTAGCTCAATGTTTGATGAACTCATACAAGAACTTTCCAGATAGGACTCAGATGATCTTTGCTGAAAAGAAACAAATTGTTTCTAAACCAAAGGCGCCCAGAAGAAAAAGATATCCTGAAAGAAACAAAAATGTATAGTACACACATTGGCTTTCCATCACTGTGACAAATACTTAAGATAAATGAACTCAGAAGGAGGAAAGATTTATATTAGCCCATGCCTTGGAGGTTTCAGTCCATGGTTACTTGGTCTCAGTGCCTTGGAGCACATGGCCTTGTGGTGGGATGTCTCCACCTTGCATGGCACAGGGTGTCTGTTCAGCTCATGGTGGTTAGTAGGTAGCAAAAGAGACCAGGGTCCCAATATTCCCTTCAAGAACTTGTCCTTTGTGACCTAACTTTCTTCCACTAGGTTCTACAGGCTGATGAGCAAGCCTTTAGCACATAAAGGACCTTTAAGATGCACAAGAATAAATCCAGCACAAAATAAATGTCTTAAAAATTGGTGATTCATAGCAGAAACTACAGTCTACAGAGATAAGAACAATGCCTCAATACAAGCAGTAGAAGTTAAGAAACTACTGTCACCAAGTAGTACCAGCTGGTGCCACTGGTCTTGGCGACACCACTGACACTAGGACCTGGGTTACCTGTTTTCTCTGTTGCCCCCACAACTGTATGCTGCTGCCATTTCTAGTCTGCTATAACCAGAAAAAAGTCACCCACAGTCATAGCCCCTTTGTGTCATTAACTTCCAATACAAAATTTGTTGCAAGTTATCCACTTGGCCTTGCCTGGACTGTGTGCTGCTGTGATGGCAGAGCAAGCGCCTGGCCGTTTTAGCCAGGAGAGTATGACAAGGCCCTGTCTTCCTCTAAGACTCCTAAAGTAGAGTGTTCCGCAGACAAGGGGTGGGGAATCAGATGCTGAACAGCCAAAAATAAGAGCAAATGTTCCTTTTCAAACTGTGGAAGTGAGTGAACCAAACTGGATGAAAGCATATTGGAGACTGTAAAGTGCCATGTAGGTATTGGCTGTTAGCTCTTTGTTCATGCCATTACTTATTTCACTGCATTACAGTTGTTCTTTTCCTTCCTTCTGTCCCACAGAGTGAGGCCAAGATGAATTCATAAATGTTGAATAGATAAGACATTCTGCTATTTTTGTTTGTATGGTTGAGCAGGTTATTGGTGGTCTCCTTTGCTTCCATTCCTCATTCCCCTCTGTTGCCTAAAGCCCTGATTTTTGTTTGTGGATGCAGGTAGTTCATGAGAATCAGGTTCCATCTCTGGCCCCAGCAATAGTGCTCCTATCCTCAGGCTAGCCGGTCGGCTTATTCTATCTCCCTAGCCATAGTGATCGGTTCAGGCATAGACATGTAATTTAAACTGCTCCAATCTGAGTGAGACTAGGCAATTTTGCCAGGACAAGGACATCTTCTGTTTTCTTTGCTGAGTGTGAATGAGAAAATATGTAGCTTTGGGAGCTCCTGGCAGCCCTCTTGGGATCACAGGAGAGTCTGAATAAAGTAAACATTGTGAAAATCAGGGCCAAGGGACAAAAAGAAAGCAGGTGCTCGGTGACCCACAGGAAGAGCTATGCCTGAATCCAGACTTCTCTCCTTTGGACTTCTCAGTTATACAAGCCAATAAATTCCATTTATTATTTAGGCTAGAAGGAGTCAGGTTTTCTAATATGTACAGCTCCAAGTATCTGTTTCCCACCCTGCCTGCCTCATTGAATAGAAGTGCTATCTATTTTATGTTGGCTACTGTTTTTGGAACTACAGATGAAAATCACTATCCTGGCTTCATGACTGGACAGTAGGATATCTATGCCTCAGAAGTTAGACTAAATTCAAATTTAAAATAAAGCTAGGCCTTGAATGTCTGAGTGACTTGAAAAAAAATGAGGGAAAAAAAAAGAAAAAGAAAATGAAGCTAGGGAGTAAATCAGTGGTGGAACACTGCCTCACATGTGCAAGACTCCGGGTTGCATCCTCATTACTGAGAAGAAAAATTTTAAATAGGATGAGCCTAGCTAAGTACAAATGTCAAGAAATTTCAATAAACACATTTCATTTTCTTCTAGCTTGCAATGATAAAAATGCCACAGGATTAAGAGCAAACTGTATTTGAAATAAAAACAAAAGCAAATAACAATAAAGCATAAAGAAAATGAAATGTATCCTATTTAATTCAGAAAGAAGTACCAGGGAGTTTCATCCTACTTAGCTGCCTTAATCTAAGTTCCTCAGAAGTATAGCCTGAGATGAGGATGCTTGTATGTGATGTTTATTAATGTAGTGCCCTTAGGAATGATCTGTAGAGGATTAAGGGAAGCAAGATAAAGGAAGAAGCTAAACAAGAATAAACAAACAAAGAAACAAACAAAACCGCTCTAATTAACCTCAGCTCAATTCACGCAAAGCTCTGGAGTATGCATTTCTCCAAAGTTTGTCCTATCCAGAGGGACATCTTGGCAAAAGGTGGGGGGCAGGCAGTATGTAACTTCTTAGGGTTTCTGGCCAAATCATTCATGTATGCTAGGCAAGTACTCTAACTGAGCTACATTCCAGCCCCCAATTTTTCTCATTACTAAATCATTTTCATCTATATATGAAAAATCTAGCATTTCTCCTATCATAAACAAAATGAAATTGTCTCTTGGCCTTACACTTCCCTCTTTGCTCCACTTTTGTATTGCTCTTTAAATAGCAGAACTTCTCAAAAGAAGCATTTCACCAACTTTTTATCCTCCTCACTTCACCCCTCGTACTGGTGATTGAACCCAGGGGCTTTGCCCTGTGCTACATCTCAAGCCTCTATCTCATTCTTTGTTTTTGTTCTCTCTCTCTCTCTCTCTCTCTCTCTCTCTCTCTCTCTCTCTCTCTTTCTTTCTCTCTCTCTCTCTGTCTCTCTCTCTTAAAACAGGAACTCACTAAGTCGCCCACTCCCAAAGTGTGCAGACCTAAGTGATTTCTAACAACCTTCACCTCCGCCCTGCCCTTTACTCTGTGACCATCTTCTACCACTCCCCACCTTGCATACTCCACTGGCCTACTTGTACTCAGACAGTAGATTCCTCTGCCCCAGCCCAACACTTTAGGTATAGTCCCACTTCGAGTCCTTTGCACTTGCTTTTCTTTGTCTCCCAGTTACACATGTGGCTCAGGTCCTAACTCCTAGGTCTTGAATGTCCCCTGCTCAGCGAGCTCTTCCTTGATTGCCTTGTTTAAAATTTTACTCCATTCTCTCTATTCCTTTTCTATGCTTTATTTTTTGGTATAGTACTTACCAACTAAAACTCAATCTATTTTGAATATTCACTTTCCATCTGTCTCCTTCTGTCATAAATCCTCCTCAAGGAAATAATTTTCTTTTACTTTTTTCTTCCCTCTGTTTGTGGTGCTGGGAATCAAACCCATGGCTTCATACATACTACATTCCCAGACCCAAGAATCATGTTCTTTTGTTCACTGCTATAATACAGTGTGTATACATTTAAATTGAGAACGCTGAGAGATGGAAAGCCTAAATCTGAAGGAAGATTCTCTAATGATCAAATTTCCAATGTGTGAGAGAAACTACAAATGTGCTTTCTGATCTCTGTGGACCTTTCTGCTTCTCTTCCTCACCTTACCTATGGGGTTGTGCATCACTAACCTGAGACAGGCTCTGAGATTATTACTCCAGGGTTACTGTTCCTACTGCCCACTAGACCTATACACCTTCGGATTTCATATAGGTATCTCAATCCAAAAGGTCCCAACTCAATACCTCATCTCTTTCCCCACATACTTCAAGCCCCTCCCTGTTAGCTTCTTTTCCTTTTCTGGATGATGGTGAGACCACCTTCCTTGCCATTCTCGCTACCTTATAGTCATCTTCACATCTGCTCTTCTTTCCCCCTCCCCTCTTCATCTCTTCTTATTCTAAGAATTGCTAAAATCTTGTCAAGCCAACAACCTAAACATTAATCTCTCAAATGTATGCTTTTTTGTCATGGTGAATTTTCCAGAATTAGGTCTTGCCTGCATGGTAACCAATCTTTGCCTGCCCCACACAAACCCCTAAAATTCACTTGCTAAAATATGAATATGATCCACATCGTTCTTCCACATGAGCAGTTCTGCCAGCTTTCCTTTGCTGTAGAATAAAGCAAAACTCCCTTGGCATGGGATCCTAGGCCTTTCACCAGCTGGCACCATCCATCCTTTAAAGCTTTGGCTCCTGCTCTTGCACACAACACATTCACATGCCTGCTACCACTCACTGCACACCTCCTGCCTCAGCCCTTGATGGTTCCTCTTCCTGATGTGTTCTCTTTTCCTTGTATTTCTGTTGGAGAATTATTAACAATATTAAATGTAAAAATAAGGCTAGAGGGTGTAGCTCAGGAATAAGTCCTAGATTCAACTATGCACACATACGCTTAAAAAATGTTGATTTATACATGCTAAGTATTATATATGCTGTGTGCTAGCTTATTTAATTCTTAGAAAAATGGAAAAATTTGCCCAAGTTAACACAGCTAGAAAATGATTGATCCAGGATTCGAACTGGCTTCTGACATCAAACCTCATAATCATAAATTAAGTTTTCTCTGACTTTTAATTGTAATTACATTTTTCTTTTGTGTTCTAAAGGTAGGCTTGTTTGTTTTGTTTTTTTTTTTTTTAAGATCATCACGTAGAAGTGAAGTTTAAACACACAGACTCTGAAGCCAGACTTTCTGGAACTTGCTGAGTGAACTTGTGTCTCAATCACTTTAGTTTTGAAATGAGAGTATTAATAGTTCCTATTTTATTGGGCTATTGTGAGGCTTAAATAAATTCAGTCTATGTAGTTCAGCACAGTGGCTGTTACATAGTCCTGGTTCCACAGGCACAGTCTAACTTTTGTCATATCTGTGTTCCCGTGTACCTGACCTAGATTCTGTATATCTCACTAGATTCTGACCTCTGGGAGGGGAGAGATCTTACTCACCTTCCAAACTTCCTGTACTTAGCACATCAGACCATTCACCATCTTGGGTATTCTGTAAATGTTTGTTCAATTAAGTTTGTACGTCTGTGGGTATTTGTGCTAGACAAAGAGACATTTACAAGTTCACAGTCTATGCATTTCTTCAAAGGAAGTAGTTATTGAGTGAACCTGGCTATCCAGTCGTTTCTGTCAATTTCAGAAATCCAAGTCCATTGTCATCCCGCTGCTGTGAATAGGAAGCCTTTTCTACTTTCAAGCCTTTCCCAAGTTTCCTCCTTTGTAAGCCAAGACTTTCCTTGGGAGGGCGGAGTAGGAACAGGACACCTGTCACAAGGTTCCAGACTTCTGTGACACAGATGGAGGTATTCAGCCCTAAGTAAACAAAAGTCTGCCTTTTGCCCTGATGTTCCCCTCCACTGAGCAGTGACTACTTATGGAGCTTGAGTTTCATTTCCAACTACAGGCACAGTGCACTGGCTATGGAAGAGGGCTTTGGCTCTCAGAGCGGCTCAAATGCACCTTGGAAGGCCTGCGGATTTCTGGGTGAGCTGTGGCTCAAGTTACATCACATTATTCCATGGTGATTATGCTTGTTTGTTTACATGTCAGCCAGACTCACTAGGTGAGGCTGCGGGAGTGAGAGGGGCAGAAAGAAGATTCAAAGGAGAGGGGAAAAATAAATAATTAAACACAGAAAAGGAAATACTAGATTAGAAGTTAACATGTACCCTGGGGCTCCCTTGATTTGGACTATCGTAAAAGTGCACAGCGTAATGATTAGGGACTTCCAGAAGGGAGTGGTCTCTGCACTGGGTTGGGGCTTTGTTTCCAATGAGTTACACCTGCTGTGCATAATACAAAGTAGACCAAATGGAGCACAGAAGAAATCACAGGACCATGTGTGCCCCCAGTGCAGAGTACTACCTTATTATCCTCACCTATGACTATGCTTTCTTCTGTCCCACACCTCAACTTATAACCTGACAGTTACTTATGCTATACCCTGGAGCTATCCTATCATCCTGTCCATCACCAGTGTTCCCTCCTAAAGGTCATTTGAATCCATTTCCTTCTCTCTACTTCCCCTGGCACTGCAGCCACGTCATAGATTTATTGCGTCTTCTTGGATTGTCAGCCTCATGTCTTAGACCTCACTGTTCATTCTCATGTTATTGTTAGAGGAATTTTTCTAAATTAGCTTAAAATCCACCCTTGACTTTCTCTGGCCTTCTAAAGCAAGTGTGCTTTCTGGGTCTATTCTTGCATCTCTGGCCTGTTTCTGGTCACCTCCACATCGAAAAGTCCCTTCACACTAGTCATCCTGACTCATATTCAATTTCAGAAAATGGAGAATTTGCTCGCAAATCTTGCAACCTTCTGTGTTTGCCCTCCTTCTGCCCAGAATTCCTCCCTTACTCTAGTTTCTTTTCTTGCTCCCTCAGGTCGAATGTTTCCCTCACCTATACCCTCATATTTCTCCTCCTCAGGTCGAATGTTTCCCTCACCTGTACCCTCATTATCTCTACTCTAGCCTTTATCGTAAACACCATGAATTTCTGAGTAGACAGAAGAAAGATTTGTTTCCCAGTATCTAGCTTTGGCATACAGCACCTGCTCAATAAGTATTTTGATAAGTGAATGAATTAACTCTACTAGACATAGTAGAGTTTAACTGTAGTTCAGGAACCAAACTGAACTATCTCATTCTGACAGAAGGAAATATAACCACAACAGCAGTTATGTTATTGGATGGGAACAATTTCACACTTGGTAAAAGGACTGTCAAGTTTTTTTTCTTCAAGCTGAAGTGATTCAAACTTAAAGAACAATCTAGAAGGTCTCTTCAGACTTGATGGAAGATTATATTTTCCCAGCTTTGGCTAAACAATGAAGAATAATGTGTATGAATGCGTGTGTGTGTGTGTGTGTGTGTGTGTGTGTGTATTTCAGAAGAGGTGTAAGAGGTGGACGGTTAACTATGAACTGAAATCAGCCCATGGATTTAGACTAGCACACACAAGGAATTCGCTGCAGTGAAACAGCCCAGAGTGACTCCAAAAGGTAAATAATATGAAGACAACAGGACTTGCTTCATGGCTTAACATAAATTTAGGAGACACCTTTCTGTACAGCAACTCAAAATTGAACGGACTGTGCGTTTAAGGTAGCAAACCCCCTGCTGCTCCTGGCATCCCAGTCTCTTCAGGTTCTCAAGGCAGCAGAGGCAGGACACATGGGAGGAAAGTGTGCAGAGCGTGCTGTGGATCAGGCGTCTTTTGATTCTTCGAATACTGAATATATGTGTTTCGAACCTATTTTTTTTCGAGTCCTTTGATTTCCTTGATGCTTTTTGATTCTTATCTCTAAGCATTAAAACGCAGCTGAGAAAACCTACAACAAAGATGGAAAAGGGAGCTACTAAGTACTAAAGGAAAAAAAACAATTTAAGGGAATAGGCCATAACGAAAGAACTGAGAGATGAGAGAAGAAAAGCACATGTTAGAAGAGAAAATAGGGAGGCGAAGAATGGAGTGAGAAGAACTCAGCGAAGGAAGACAGTAACCAAACTGGTCCCGGAGTGGAAAAGGGAAGGCACGCCCAGAGGGAAAACGGTCACTTTAAGGACGGCTCCGCCTCCTGGCGTGACGCCACAGCAGGCTCATTCCCGATTGGCTGCAGTCGGAGGGCGGGATGGAGTTGCTAGGCGCGGAGCGGATCCGGCTGGCCCGGGCCTCCCGGAGCTCGGAGCCGCGGGAGCGGAGCCGGGGTTAGCGGAGCGGCTGGAAGATGGCGAGCGGTTGGGACTCGCGGCCGCCCTGGCGGCTGGGACGCCTTCCGCTTCTGCTATACTTGCTGCTGCTTCTGAAGAGCCCGGCCTGGGCGGCGCACATCAAGAAGGCAGAGGCGACCACGACAACGAGTGCGGGCGCCGAGGGCCAGTTCGATCGCTACTATCACGAAGAAGAGCTGGGCAAGGCACTGAGGGAGGCGGCGGCCGCGGGGCCCCCCGGCCTGGCCCGCCTCTTCAGCATCGGTCGCTCGGTGGAGGGCCGGCCGCTGTGGGTGCTGCGCCTCACGGCCGGCCTGGGGCCGCTGCTCCCTGACGGCGACGCGGCGGGGCCGGAGGCTGCGGGGCCGCTCATACCCGGCCGGCCGCAGGTGAAGCTGGTGGGCAACATGCACGGCGACGAGACCGTGTCGCGCCAGGTGCTGGTCTACCTGGCCCGAGAGCTGGCCTCTGGCTACCGCCGCGGGGACCCGCGCCTCGTCCGCCTGCTCAACACCACCGACGTGTACGTGCTGCCCAGCCTCAACCCCGACGGCTTCGAGCGCTCCCGCGAGGGCGACTGCGGGACCAGCGGCCGCGACAACAGCCGGGGCCGCGACCTCAACCGCAGCTTCCCGGACCAGTTCAGCACTGGCGAGCCCCCCTCCCTGGACGAGGTGCCCGAAGTGCGAGCCCTCATCGACTGGATCCGCAGGAACAAGTGAGTGTCGCCGGTGCCGTCTCCTGCATCCTTGGGTCAGACGCTGCTTCCCACATCCAGTAGGCGTTCCAACAATACTTACCCGCCTAAGGGGTATATATAGATAGTAAGAGTAGAGGGTGACACCCAGAAACGGACAGGGCTCAGCTGCCCAAGCCTCCTGGTACCGCTATTTGTCAAAGCAGCGCTGCCTAACAGCTGACATTTGTTCAAGGCATGGACGATGAGGAGACTCCTTTCTGTTCCCTGTCCTTTCAGGAGCATAGGTTATGAGCGATGGAGAGACCTTAAGGATACCTACCCTAGGTCAGCTCAGTCATTTTGTAGGTTAGTTGTCAGTGTTGTTATTTTATTACTAGAGGTGCTGTTGGAAGCACTTTGCGTGACTGCATTGTCTGGTGTTGGCCGCAATCTGCTGACATAGGCATCACTCATTCTTGCTTTCCATTCAGGGAAACTGAGGGTCAGTTTGGGTAATTTACTTAGTGAAAGAAGTGTGGGCTGGGTGGTAGACTCAAGCAGTCTGAGTCTTGGTCTGCTCTTAAGGGCTACGGAGACAGACTATAGCCCAGAAATGTGACACCCTGAGGTCTTCCCTTTGACAGAAACTGGTTCTCTTCCAATTTTTATCTCTGATTCTGCTAAGAAGCGTATGGACTTGGCTGGAGAATTTGCACAGATTCGTAAGCTGCTTCATTTTAGACAGTTTATGGAGGATTTCTGGTGCCCTAAGTGACCGTCACTTAATATACATCTTGAGTGTTATTAATCCTTGTGTGCGATTTTAAAAATTAAAATGTAGAAGATGGGGGTATTGGTATAGGAGACCGGGGAGATGGCTCAGTAGAATAAGTGCTTGTCTGGCATACGCAAGGGCATGAGTTCAATCCCCTCTTCTGCCAAAAAAAAAAAAAAAAAAGAGTGGTGGTTTCTCTTAGGGGCCTGGGAGATGGCTCAGTGGAATAAGCGCTTCCCTGGTAAGTGCAAGGGCCTGAGTTCAATCCCCTGTTCTGCCAAAAAAGAAAAAAGAAAAAGAAATTGGTATGTAACAAGAGAATATTATATATGAAATGTTTGCCCAGTTAAACTTTACTGAATCTGTTCCCTCTGGCAATATAATATGGAGTATTCTGTGGAAGAGAATCTTGAGAAATGGATAGAATTTATAGCAAAGAGAAAGGAGTAAAGGAAGGTACTACTCCAAATGGAATTATGTCTGAAGTGAGCACATACCTCTTCTTTTTCAAGCATCAGTTTTGCCACTATATACATTTTTTTCTGTCTTCATAAGACTTTGGAAGCAATAATCTTTCCATCTTGACTTAAATATTTTTGAGTCTCAGTGAAGGTAAAAGTAATAATGAACAAGTTGTTCTCTGAGATTTGGAATCATTCCTTCTACAAGATAGTCATATGTAGCAAGTCTAGAAAATACATGAGCATTGTGACAGTTCCAGATTGTTTTTTATTTTTCTCCTTTCATTTCACTCCCCTTTTTAGAAGATTCTTTGTATTTAATATACATTCTCAAGGACATGGGTTTTTTAATGACCTTATTATGACCTCTGAACATATATGTATATATATAAATTGACTTTGATATAGTGCTTTATTGTTAGAAGCTATGATTGCTAGTGATTTTTGGAGATGATATATGAACTGCTGTCTGCTGCATATATTGCTTAAGAGTTTAAAATGCCCCATTGTGACCCTGGTAGGGATTTATCTCTTCAGTATCAATTCTGCCACAACCAAAAATGAAAAAAAAATTTGGTGTAAGACACATTAAGGCTGCACTGAAAACCTTAAACTTTAAATCTGGAAGCAAAAATTCACTCTCTAGTTAACTCTTTTGTATATCATCGATATTTAATGATTATGAGTGATGGTCTTGTTTGGTTCACTGATAGCATTTTGTAAGATTTATTTGGTATAGGATCTAGCTATGTAGCTCAGACTTGTAATGACCCTCCTGTCTCAGCCTCCCCAGTGCTGGGACTACAGATGTGCACCACCAAAACACAGGGCCCGCACAGCGTGTGGTGCTGGGGATAAAACCCAGGGCCTTGTGCTTGCCAGGCAGGCGCTTAGACTGCTGAGCTACTCCCTGGCCCATTGTGAGACTTTTAAAAGCTTATCTGGGTCAGTTGGTATCATCTAAAGTCATTTTGTTTTGTGCCAGTGGACAACCCTAGTCAAACATGTAACTGTAATAAAAAGGGAAAGCAGGTGATTAAAGAGTATATTCATCCATATCCTGTTTTCAAATTTTAAAAATATATCTTCTTTAGTAATTAGTAACAAAGGACTCTGATATATGAATATTCACAAAATTAAATATTTGTGTACCCACACAATTTGAGATTGATGCCTAAATATAGTCATAGGATATGAAAAAGAAAAACCTAAATGTAAGTCTCTGAAAAAACTACTTTTTTCAAGTGTATTTTGTGGAAAAATCATTTGGATAATTCTTGATATCCTGTTTACCCAGCTATATTAGAAATAGACTTTGTTATTTAGAATATGTTAAAATTTCGTCCAATTTAGGAAAATAAAGATTATTTACTTATTTATGTATTTTGTGAATAGTGTTTTTATACTGTTGCTAATTCAGGGCTGGAGAGATAGCTCAACGGCATAAACGCCTACCTGGCAAGCACAAGGTCCCTAGTTTGATCCCCAACACTGAAAAAAAAAAAAAAAAAAAAAAAGGAAAAAGGAAAAACACACACACAAAGAAACGTTGTTAATGATAATTCACACAAATATTTAGGAAAATAGAAATGATTTAAACTGCATCATTCAAGATTTTATAGTTTACCTCCACATTTTTGACACACCAGTCTCCTTTGAATAAATTTACTTAGAGATGAAGAAATTATCATATAGATTCATTTTTGTGTTCTTTTAAAATTTTTTGATAGTACTTTTTATCCCTATCACTTGGGTATGTTTGTGAAGAGCATTATCATGTTAGGGGTTGGTGCTTGAATATATTTACTTGCAATTGAGGTGTTTGGGGACCTTTCATTGTATTTACTTACAATTTCATGAATTGTTTTAGTTTTCCAGACATCAGGTTCCCTTAATTTTTGAAGTTATCTATAGGATTGAGAGAATATAACAAAGGTAGGATTAACTTTTAATATTATAGTGTTTATATTTATTTAGCAGCTATTTTGCCTTCTTCCTCCCCCGCCCCCAGTGCTGAGGATTAAGTCCAAGGACTTGTATAAACTAGGCAAGCACTGTGTCACTGAGCTACAGTCCCAGTCCAACTACTTTAGATCTTAGGCAAGGAACATATATGATAATAAAGTCAAATGTGAAAAATACTTGTAGAGTTGGTTTGACCAAAGACTCAAAAATGTAATCTTTCAGCTCCTGTAATAAGTATTACTCTCTCTTAAAATCTGCCTGTGAGAATTTTGAGTGTCTTTAAAACTATATAGGCAAGCAAAGAAGCTCTAATTAAACAGAATTTTAGTCTTCAAATAGGTTACAAATATTTTATTGTTCTAAAAGTACTCATCAAACTATTACAAAGAAGTTGCTAAGGAGTATTAACAAAAAATGTGGAATGAACTGAAAAACATTTAGTAAAGGATCTTGGATTTTATAGAAGATAGATAGATAGATAGATAGATAGATAGATAGATAGATAGATATAGTCTTTTTGATACAGGGTCTGGCTATGCAGTTTAGGCTGGCCTAGACCTCACTTTATAACCCAGGCTGATCTTAAACTCCCAAAGATCCTCCTGCCTCAGCCTTCCAAGTGCTGGGATTATAGGTGTGTGCCACCGGGCCTGACCAAAATAGTATTTTTATGCTCAAAAAATACTTGATGCTAAATAGGTTACTTGAATTGGGCCAGCCTTCTTATAGCATTCCCAGTCAGTGGGAAGGAAAGTAAATTATTTTAGAAATACAAACCAGACTGTAAATTGTCAATACCTTAACAATTGGGAGGGCTGGGGAGATAGTTCAGCAGTCTAAGTGCCTGCCTGGCAAGCTCAAGGACCTGGGTTCGATCCCCGGTGCAACATGCCCTGCCAGCCCCTGAACCCTGAGCACGCCATGCCAACCCAGGCACGCCATGCCAGCCACAGAATCCAGACATGGTGGTGTGCACCTTAATCCCAGCACTGATGAGGCCGAGACTGGAGGTTCACTATGAGGCCGAGCTGTTAAGTGAGACCCTGTACCAAATAACTAAATAAATGAAAGATTTAAGAATTTTAAAAGAACCAATGGGAAACAGGTAGCTAGGCTAGAATGAGAAAGTTAGAATATGTGCCTACTTTTTGTTTCTATATTATTCTGTCCAGAACTGGCACTGGAATTCGGGAATAGAATGGTAAATCTGTATGGCAGTGACCTCTAAAGAAATGAATTGTTTGTTGAAGTAGGACCTATAAAGCAGTCATTGCTCTAGGAGATGTTTACTTATGTTATCATATTTAGTTTTCATAACTCTCAATTTTACAGATGAGAGGAAAACTGAGATTTATCAAATTTAGAGGTGTAGCTTCTGTTCATATTACTGTTGAGTTACAGATCTGGGAGACTGAATGTTCTTACCCATATATGCCAGGCTCCAAAACTCGTGCTATTGCCACTATACCAAATGGCATCCTCTGGTGTCTGGAAAGGTGCTAATTAAAATTACATTAATATTAAAATGGTCTCTTTTTATAGTTTCTTTTAGTGTTTAAACATAGTCAGTATTGGCTAAATTCTTCTAATGAACAGATTCTGTGCTACAAATGATTTTCACTGTTTTATCTCCTCTGGATAGGATTTATCTTGCTTAAAATAACTTTTAAAATTAGACATATGGTAGATTTAATTTTATTTCAAGAATATATATACAGAAATGTTATATGTCAACTCCCTTTAGAATTTCTGTACCTCAGTTAATTTCAACCACAGAAAGGCAGAAGCAAGAAAACCCAACTTAGAGTACAGAAGACAAGTATTTAGGGCCGGGGAGATGACATAGTGGAATAAGTGCTTCCCTGGCAAGCACAAGAGCCTGAGTTCAATCCCCAATTCCACCCCCCCCCCCAAAAAAAAAACAAACTGAAACCAGAAGACAAGTATTTAATCTCTATTTGTAGTAATGGTTCAATCTCTTACATAAGGGAAGGCAGCCGAGTCGGTGGCGCACATCCACCTGTAATCCTAGCACTTGAGAGGATGTGTTTTAGGCCAGTCAGCGAGACCCTGTCTTTGAAAATAAACAATCAAAATATGTAAGGAAAAGCAAATAAATGGAGAATATTTACCTTTGCCTTTACCTTTCATCATAAAAGGAGTTCTTCAGCATTTCTATAATTAAAAATTTGACCAATTATGAATTAGTTCGCTTAATAGCAGAAACATGGAGTTGTGGATGTGACTCTGTGGAGCACTTGGCCAGCATACATGAGGCACTGTTGATTTTCAGTGTCAACACACACACACACACACACACACACACACACACAAACATTTTTAAAATTTTTATTTGTTTTATGAGAGCAGCTTTGTTTGCATGTCAATTTTTGTTGTTGTTGTTTTTTTTTTTTAATGTCCCAGTCAAAAACCTCAGTTCAATGGAGAGCTAGTCTTTGTTATACTGTGTTGTATTGTTTTTCCTGGAAAGCAGTGTACTGTGTCAGGTTGTTTTTGTTTTTCCTGAATCTTCTCTACTGTGGCTTTTTTCTTTCTTTCTTTTTTTTGGCCATAATTTTATTGATAAACAAATGGCTATGAGACAGTTTCAAATCAAATTGGTAGGACAGTTTCAATAATTAACACACTGCATGCATTTTTCTTAGTGGTTAATTGCTGTACAAGATGCTGTACAGAAATTGTTGACCTGAGTCCCCTACAGCTCAACATAACAGCATGGCTTTACTTGTTATACTTTGTTTTTATACTTTTCTGCTGGATGGTTAAGACCAAGATAAAGCAGGACCTATGCAACAAGAGTTGTAGCTTTTGGGTCTGAGAAGGTCAGT
>NW_004524648.1:3378795-3387559 GCF_000260255.1 Octodon degus | reverse complement strand
TGATAGCCATTCTTTCTGGGGTGAGATGATATCTCAATGTGGTTTTAATTTGCATTTCACGAATGGCTAGTGATGTGGAACATTTTTTCATATATTTATTTGCTTCTTTAATTTCTTCCTCTGAGAAGTGTGTGTTCATCTCAGATGTGTGGCTTTTTTCTTGAAAATGTGAAGTTAGTATAGGTAATTTATGAAACTGGAGAAAGACAAAATACATTCTCTTTTATATTACACTCTTCTTAATTGTCTTTAGACAGTAGTAAATGCACAAAGCATAAAAATTATTAACCTAATTCATGTGTTCAACAAATATTTATTTATTTATTTATTCATTTATTTATTTAATAAAACAGGCATTTATTTAAGGTATGGTATCCACAGACCAGATAACTTTTGAACTGTTTCAGGGTTAACCAAGTTCATAAAAATATTTTGAAGACAGTTGCATTTCACAGACTTCATTAAGTGATTACTTCTTTGCCCATTCTTCTCTTTCTTTTCTTTCCCGAATAACCTCTTTGAGATATGGCTCAAGGTAGAATTTATCCTCCTCATATTTTGCCCACTGCTCTTTAGGCAAGATCTGATGCTTCATGCTCAGGTCCAGGGTTCTCTTAATGCGAAGCATCCTGTCATTATAAAGGTTTTCTGGAAGCCTTCTTATGGCTTCTTTTACATCTTCATCTTCACATATTGTATCATCTCGCATTAAGCCCAGCTTATTGAACCCTGCAGCACTGTAATACCACTTCCAGATACCTTCCAGCCACCGGCTTGATGCTGCAACAGCCGGGCGGCCTGCCATCTTGACCCAAGAGCGAAGCCCAAATATTTATTTATACCAGCCAGCTATTTTTTATGAAATTGACACATTATGAGATTTAACTATTATATTGAAGTAAGTAAAATTGTTATTTTTTCTAGGTTTAATAAAAGGTTGAATATTAGTGAGTTGATATAGTTTAGCCTTATTCATGAATGGAATTTCTTTTTCTTTTTTGTTTATATTTTTTGAGACAGTGTCTCACAGTGTAGTTCAGAGTGGCCTTGAACTCACATTGATCCTATCTAAATCTCCCAGGTGCTGGGATTATAGGCTGGAATTTCTTAAGTCAGACATCTCCTGAAATATCAATTTATTCTGTTTTACTATTTGCTATTATAAAAGCTGTTTGAAATTTTGAATTGATGATTTTTTTCTTTTTTGTTGTTGTTGCTATTAGTAATGGTCTGCTTAGAATAACTGATAGAGTTGTCTTTTAATTTTCCAAGAGATATTTGAGTTTATGGCACTAGGGATAAACCTCAATGGTACAGCATTTGCCTAGCAGGGTTCAATCCCTAGCATGAGAGCCGGGGGAAAGAAGGAGGAGGAAAAGGAGAAAAAGAAGGAAGAAAATGACTGAATTCGTTTATTAAAGATGAGAAATTTTGGGGGTCAGGGAGATAGCTCAGTGGAATAAGTGCTTGCCTGGCAAGTTGCAAGAGCCTGAGTTCAACCCCCGGTTCCACAAAAAAAAAAAAAAAAAAAAGATGAGAAATTTTTAAATGCTTGGTGTTTTCTCTTCCTTTTTTTCAGTGATATGTGATTTGGTTATGTTTTCAAAGGTTTGTGCTTTCTGGAAATCTGCATGGTGGCTCTGTGGTAGCAAGCTATCCTTTTGATGATTCTCCACAACATCAGGCAACTGGAATCTATAGCAAAACCTCAGATGATGAAGTCTTCAAATACTTGGCAAAAGCTTATGCTTCAAATCACCCTATAATGAAAACTGGTGAACCTCATTGTCCAGGAGATGAAGATGAGACTTTCAAAGATGGGATCACAAATGGTGCACATTGGTATGATGTGGAAGGTATGCAAAGAATGATTTGCCATATTTTCTCTCTTGTTCATTTAACTTTCTTAAGTATATTCTGAGTAGAAGAAAGGACACTTTGCAGAATTCTAATGTTTATTAATCTCTTATTTCTTGCCCAGTGCAGTGCCACACACCTGCAATCCCAGCTACTCAGGAGGCTGAGGCAGGAGGAATCTTAATTTCAAGGCCAACCTGGGCAATTTTGCAAGCCCCTGTCTCACAATAAAAAAATAAAAAGGGCTGGAGATATAGCTCAGTGGTACAGTGGCCAGGGTTCAAGCCCCATTACCACAAAAACAAATTTTAAAAGCCATTTTTTTTTTATTTTCAATTTTGAAATGCACAGTAGAACTTAAAGAAGACCACATGAACACTTTTATATCCTTTATTTAAATATACTATGATCTTACCTACATGATTTGCCTCCCCACTTCCACATATATACAGGGAGCCCTCTATGTGCATGCATACATACACAGATAATCTTTTGCCATAAATAAGTGACAGATTTCATGATTTATCTGTGATTTCCTCAGTACATATTTCCCAAGTAGAGGGACATTCTTCTGTACAACTGCATATCATTACCATAATTGAGAAATCAGCAGTAATTCAAGACTTATCCCACATGGTTTTTGTTTATAAAATGGGAGTCCATAACTCCCATTTTCTCTAACATCTGAAGATACCTCTTGCAGCTCTTTTTCCTCCAGCTTCAGGATCCCACAAGGTTAAGCCTTTGCATTTGACTCTTTTGAAGAGTACAAACCAGTTCAATGGGGCATTACATAATTCTATAGTTGACATTTACTTCATATTATCAGGTTTAATTTTCCATTAGGTATACCACATCACATCACATCAAAAGACTTATAAAGCTAGGCTATAAATGGCTAAATTGAACAGCTTAGTTAATATGACTACCAACCAGATCTCTCCATTTTACATCAAGGCTCAATTTCCTTTTATATTTTAATCTGTGTGATGATTGTGATATTCTATATTTTTTTATTGTGATAAAAATAGATATCATAAAATTTGCCATTTTAGACATTTTTAAATGTAGAATCCAGTGGCATTAGTTATTTATAATGTCATGCAACTGTTACACTATCTAGTTCTACAACCTTTTTGTCACTCCCACCACTTTGTAACGATTAAATAATACCCTCCCACACTGAGAACCTCTAATCTACTTTCTATCTCTGCACTTGCCTATTCTAGATATTTCATATAACTGATGTCCTCTAATATATGTCCTTTGACATCTAGCCCATTTCCCTTAGTATAATATAGTCAAGATTCATCCATTTTGAAGCATTTATCAGAGCTTCATTCCTTTTTATGGTAATATTCTTTGTATGTATATAATACAGTTATCCATTCATCCATTGATGAACACTGGGTTTCCATCTTGCTACTGTGAATAATGGTGAATAATGTCATGAACATTTTTAGACAAGTATCCAAGTCCTTGTTTTCAATTCTTTTGTGTAGAGCTGGGGAGATCACTCAGTGAACTAAGAGCCTACTTTGGCAAGTGTAGGGACGCAGGGACCAGGGTTCGATTCCCAGTCCCACATGCCATGCCAGCCTTGCCCCTGGGGCGTGCTGAGCCAGCAACTGAGTCCAGGTGTGGTGGCGCACACCTGTAATCCAGCACTGGGGAGGCTGAAAACAGGAGGATCATTACAAGTCCAAGCTAGTGAGACTTGTACCAAATACACAAAATGAGAAAAAAATTCTTTTGGGTATATAGGTAGGAGTGGCATCACTGGGTCATCTAGTAGGTCAGTGTTTGGGGTTTTAGTTTCTCTGAGATAGGGTCTTATTATGTAGCCCAGACTGGCACTGAACTATATAGCCACGCTGGCCTTTAACTTGTCCTCCTGCCTCAGCCTTCCTAGTGTTGGGACTGCAGGCATGTGCTACCATGCCTGGCTATGTTTAGTTTCTGAGGAACTTAGGGGGCCTGCCCCTTAGCTCAGTTCTTTAAGTGGCTGCTTCCACAAACCTGTCAGGCTCAGGTGGCTGTGGTTTGATCCCCACAACTCAAGCCAGCCAAACCTACCCTGAAGGCATTCGGAGTAAAAAAAAAATCCTTCTGAAGAACTGCCAGTCTGTTTTCCATAGTAACGGTAGCATTTACTTTCTACCAGCAATGCAAAGAGATTCCATTTTTTCATGGAATATCGTTTTTAAAAGAATTACAAAAGTAAGTTTACCTTTTCTTTCTAAATTCATGAAAATAGCTATTGTTTTTTTTTTTTTTTTTTTTTAGCTATTGCTTTTTAAAAACACAAATAGGCCAAAGGAATAAGTCACTCCATGGAAATATTATTTATATTTTATTCTTAAAATCTACCCATTCTAAGATGAAATGCCTTCATCTTTCTTACTTTTTATTGGCAATTGCATTATGAACTATCTTATTATATATCTCTTAATGTGCCTTTATTGGTAACTTTGAGTTATTATTTGACTTTTTGTATCAAGTCATATATAACCAAAATGTTGTATCAAGTAAGGATAATCAAAATGAGTCCTAGTTTGAGGACTTAATACCTTGTAGAAGTTCCTGATACCCTTCTAGATTCTACCTATTTCTTATATGTAACAAGCATTGACAAAGATGTTTGAAATATTTAGAAGCCAAACTTTCCCCCCATGACATTTAGAGGTGATTTGAAACGATTAAAAGATTCTTTATAGTTGAGGCACATACTTAAATGTATAATCCTCATATTTCAACCTTCAGTGAATATATTTAATTAGATATTTACAGTATCTAATTTTGTAGAGTGGTAGTTTTGTGAGTTAAGTCATTTCATTAATTTGAGATGATGTTACTTAAAATAATGAGTTGAAAAGTAATTTCCCTTTTTGCAAAAGCTCTAAAAGTTTAGAAAGTCAAATATTCCTATTTGACAATTGAGGAATATAAGTTTATATTATACTATTTGGAAAATAAATGTCCTGCCTCCCCAGAAAGTAAGCACACTTTGATATTAAAAACAGAGATTAGTTAAATCATTTATTAGATTTTTCTGATTCTTCAAACATCTGAAGAAGCTAAATCTTGTTGCTGCCATTGTTATTTTTATGAGCATCAGTTTTTCTCCTATTGGATCTGAATGATCAAATGTATTTTATTTTTACAATTGCATCTCTTCATATGTATTAATAAATATCAAAAATTTTTTCTTGAAGAGAAGGCTCCGTTTCCTTTAGTTGCAACAGGGCAAATTCATTTTGTTTATCTTATGCAGGACCGCAGTAGGATGTTGTGAAACCTTATGACTCGGCACATATTCAAACCCAGATGTCCTGGAGTGATTTTACAAATACTCTATTTGATGTGTTTAATGATTCTAGCTCAAAGAAATACAGATTGTTAGGGCTGAAAGTAAATACATTGATCTAGTCTAATCCTTTGGCTTTATAGAAATTCAAAGTCTGAGAAAGGAAACAACTTAGGTAATACAATTCATTCATTTAGTAAACACTTACTGTGCCTGCCTTATCCCATATTCTGTATTAAGTTACAGTAAAACGGAAATAGTTCCTGCTTGAGAGGAACACACAGGATCTCAGTAGTGTGGAATGTGGAGTGATCTAACCCCTGTGCCTTTACCTTTTTTGCCACAGTTGATTCAGCATATCTAGCTGTCATGAACCTTGCTTCCTTCAACATGCCTTTCAAACCTGCATGGTCCACTAGGAAATGGCTATCCCAATAAGGCTTGTGACTAGTCACAATTACCTGCTAAAGCCCTGTTATTGTCAGAACCTAAGCTCGTGTTCATGAAGCATGAGCCCTTTTTTTTTTTTTTAACCATAATGTGCTGAGTTGTATGCTTTTTGGCTAATGTTCTTCTTTTTCACAGTTCTGAAGATATTATAGAAATCTTGCCAGGGAGATAGCTCAGCAGCTTAAGTGTCTGCCTAGCATGTGCAAGGTCATGAGTTCAATCCCTGGTACCAAAACAAAAAACAAAAAGAACGTAATATTTATATCAAGTTGATGGTTTAGTATTTGTATTCCAAAGCATATTGATAAAGCTGAACTATAGTTTTAGGTCACTTTTTAAGAATTACCCTATTTTATTTTTAAAAAGAAATCCTAGACTATGTATAATAGATATGATTTGACTAATGATCACAGTACTATGCAGGTTTTAGGTATTTTCTTGGGCAGAACATGGTTTCATTTTATTTTCCTACAAAGAGACACTAAAAGGCAGTGTAGTTAGTGCTTAAGAATATAGCTTTGGCATCCCAATAGCTTGGGTTTGGCATCCCAATAACTCTGCCTTATGTAGCTCTGCACATGTGTACCTGTGCCTGAGAGTGACAGCAAGAGAAAGAAAGACTTGCCCATGTAAATAAATGTCCTTAAGTTTCAATTCCTACCTATATAAAATGAAAATAAATATTATCTACTTCATAGGATTATGAGGCTCAAGTGAGAACTATGTAAAGCACTTAATCTAGAATTGGAAACCGTAACTACTTATCACTGCTAAAGTTTAAATTTCATTAGGACAGGGATTTGCATTTTATTTGGTTTTCTATTTTCAGCACATAGATGCATACCTGGTATTTAGACGTAAACGATAAGTTTTTTAATTGAATTTTTTTGTTTGTTTTATTTTTTTGAGATAGGTTCTTGCTATATAGCTCATGCTGGTCTTGAAGTCAATATATAGCCTAGGTTGGCCTCAAATTCGCTGCGGTCCTCTTGCCTCAGCCTCCCAAGTTGGTGGCATTACAAATATGCACCACAACATTTGCCTTGAATAAATGAATTGTTGTTACCTGAAAAAATTCAGTACTGCATATAGTTATTTAAGATCTTAGGTGATCTTCAGACTAGATAATCTTACAAAAACTTATAAAAATTTTCTACGTTGGGTTGCTCCTATTCTGAGAAAATAAGCTTGTGTGGCTGGTAGATCCTAGATAGTGATAATCAACATTGTAGAGCTTTCCTGATATACAGGCCATAGGTTCCCACCACTGTTCTAGATCATAGTATTTCCTAAACTATTTTTAAGTAGTAACATATAATATAAAATACCTTTTAGTTGTTTATATACATTTCATGTATGTATGTGTACATAAAGCTAAAACAATTTCACAAAACAATATTTAGCTTTGTAATGTGTTGTAGTATTATTTCTTCTAGCCTGTTCTGCTTCATTTTTTTAAAAAAATGTGTTGGAACTCACTAACATACCTCAGAAGCCAGGAATCACTTATGACCTGCAGCTTAAAAAACATTCTTTTTGATCCCTCTATGGTAGAATTGATTTTTCAATGCTAAGTAGGAACAAAACACCTGACAAGTTGCGTGTGATAACGTATGATTTGGGGTTTTTCTTTTGCCTTGACTTGTTTATATGTCTCAGTCATTTCCGGTGAAAACTGACCTATAATGTATCTCAGGCTGCCTTGCCTGTAATTTGGGTGAATACGCAGATAGGAAATTAGTCAGAAATATAGTTCTCAGTGCTACATGTTGCTCATGTGTCTATGCATAATAATATGATTAGTTAGGACAGCTGCCATAATGCTTTATTTTTGTGGAATTTTTTTTTAAGTCACTGCTTACTTGGAGCTGAGCCTTTCCAAACTGGTTATTGTGATTTCTTTTTGCTCCTCTGAAAGAAAAAAATGTTCTATGGATTTATCAAATCTTTTCCCTTTCCGTTTTATATGCTAGGCAGAGAGCTATGTGACCAGATAGCATATAATGTAACTAGTTCAGTTTTTTATGAATATAAATTCCTTCGATCCTGTGGCCCATCCCTTTCTCTCCTTAATGAGCCAAGCAGCACTAATGAGCTCTAAATATTGAAATATGTTTGGCTTGAAGTAGGTAAGTGCTGTGGAGGGGAAGATAGTTTCTAAACTGTTTTGGTAGCATAAAAGTTTAGGTTTTTGTCCAAAATGGACCCAAAAGCTTATTCTTAATGTTTTCTGTGTCATTAAATAGGGCATATGAATTAACCCAAGTAACAACAGAAAATTGGAATCTAAAAATCAAATGAATAGTGTGTAACTGCAAAAATACAGTATCTGATGTAAATAAATAGAAAAAAACTATAATCGGGAATTTAAACATACTTTTTTCAGTAATTATTACATCATGAAGGCAAATATATGAGTAAAGATAGAGTGAATTCAAATGACAAGCCAATCAGACCTAATGGACATGAATAGAATACTGTCCTCATGTCTAATTTTCCTTGCAGTCTGTTTACCAATCTGAAGTATAGATGACTAAATAATTTACCAGTTGTTGCACTTAATATGTGTAGGTTCTATTAAATACTTGTGTTACATTGTTTTTACGATCATATATTAATAACACATGTACAAAAGCTTAAAGTCTAAACTTGAGCAGAATCTGAATTCAACCCATATTTCTAGCCTTTCGTATACCACTGGACTACTTGTTCTTCCCTCAAAATGTGAACCTTCACACATTAGCCTATTCTTTGGTCCCAGTTTTTTCCTCCAGCTAAGCTGTGCCTTCTCTGAATCCTCCCTGTATTAACTGTCACTTTCCCACCTTCCAAGAGTTTTTTGTATATATGCATATATCAATATGCATATATTAATAGTTTCCATTTATATTAATAGTTTCTTTGTATCTCATATCAGTGTGTCAGTTCCTTGATAATAAGGAACATGGTGTTGCTAATCATTTTGGAGTTATCTTTGTGTAGAACATAGAGTCTTAGAGGAAAGGAGATCAGGGAAGTTTTTACAGTGCTTTAGGTTTCTATTGCAGATAAAGATTTCACGGGGCTGGAGAGATGGCTCAGTGGTCTAAAGCACCTACTTAGAACAAGCTTAGCAAAAGCATCAGGGACCGCGGTTCAATCCCCCAGCAC
>NW_004524648.1:3353485-3378695 GCF_000260255.1 Octodon degus | reverse complement strand
CTCTCTCTCTCTCTCTCTCTCTCTCTCTCTCTCTCTCGTAAATAAATAAAATTTAAAAAAAAAAAGATTTCACATGGATGAGTGAGAATAAAAAAAAATGAAATACATACGAAAGTGTGCGAGAATTACAGGATTGACTGCTGGTGAAATGGTAAAAGAGAATGTCCAAGAAAGGAGGACTCAAAGATATGACCTTGAGGGATTTGAGCTTAAGTAGTAAAAATGGTAAGGGGAAAGGGAAAACTATTTGAATGTGTGTGTGTGTGTGTGTGTGTGTGTGTGTTCTTTTGATGGAATAAGAATAAAATTTCAAAGTGGTACCTGATGTACTAGTCATAAATACACAGTGGACAGTTAGAAAATAGATTATGAAGCTTGTTGGAGAGGTCAAATGAGAAACAGATTTAAGAGTTTGAGACATCTGGAAAACATGGTGGGACACATGATTTTGAAAAATGAATTGATTTTGTTTCCTGACATTAGAGCCAGAAATTCAACTAGAACTTATATATAAATGAAACAATAGATGCTTTTTCATCCCAAAGTAGGTGCACTAAGACATTTTGTGCCAGATGTCTTCAATAAGGACTGCTGATGGTTCAGATACTAGTTCTCTGCCTGTTCATGTTTTAATATTATCACTGATAATCTTTTTTTTTTTTTTTTTTTTTTCCGGAACCGGGGATTGAACTCAGGCCCTTGCACTTGCCAGGCAAGCACTTAAAGTGCTTTTAGATCTTAAAGAGCTGATTAAATCTTTTTCTTTCTAAAAAATCAAAGTGCTAATTTAAAAGAAAAAAAAAGGTAATACTGTATTCAAACAGAGTATTTCCTTCTACTTGAGTCACAAGTTTGCTTTAGTAAACTGAAATATAAGCTAATATAAAACCTGACCTTTAGAAGCGGTACACTTGTGTACTTTGTAATGTGATAATAGGCTCGCCTCAAAGTTAAGAGAAACAAACACCACCATTTAGAGTTTAGCCTCCAAATATTTAGAGCCAGTGTCTATAAATTAGATGTGCTCCCCTCTTTTTTTTTTTTTTTTTCTGTTCAGCTCAGGTGATAGAATATGGGACAATGCTTTTTTTTTTTTTTTTTTTTTATAACAGGAAAGTGTGGTTTCAAAGAGCTGAGTAAATTAGTATTGACCAAGTTAGAACAAAAATGGGCAGGACTGTGTAATTTAGTTTAGTTCTATAGAATCATATCACTAACAAATATGTATCTATTGGGAGTGTTGAAGGAAATAGATTTTTACAAGATAAGTTATTCAGAATACAAAGACCAAGTTCAGTTAAAACTTCCAGGGGGCGAGGGTGAGACAGGGCCTTGCTATGTAGTGTAGGCTGGCCCTGAGTTCACTTATGTAGTCCAGTCTGGCCTCAAACTCACAATAGTCCTTCTGCCTCAGCCTCTTGAGTGCTGAGATTACAGCTGTGTACCACCAGTTGAGATTTGGCCAATTTGAATTTAAAGATTAGGACTTTTAGCTTTTTTTTTTTTTTTTTAAGGCAACCGCTGTTTTCTTCTTACTTGACTCAGATATTCCACCTGAATTTTTTTATGAACAGTATGCTCGTTACCATTTAAAAATATTTTAGTGTAGTATTACCACTTAACTCTCTTACTAGCTATAAAAAATTAACAAGTTAAAATTTCGAGAATTTCTCATTATCCTTTGAAATATTAAGTAGTTCTTCCTTATCTACAATTTCACTTTTTGATATTTCACTCTGCTGTGGCCAGCCGTGGTTTGAAAATATTAAATGCAAGATTCCAGATGTTATTCAGAAGCTTTAAGTCGCGTGCTATTCAGAATAGATGATGAGATCTTGTGTTGTCTTGTTGTGTCTTGTCCGGAACATGAATCATCTCTCCGCCTAGCAAATCTGTACTGTATATGCTGCTTGCCCATTTCTCTTTTGTTTATCAGATGCCTGTTGAGGTATTGCAGAGCTTGAGTTCCAGTAATCCTGACATAGCAGCTTGAGGCCATATCACATCATCTTACATAACCACAGGAAGGGTGCTGACATCACAGGAAGATATTTTGAGGGCAAGAGACCACATTCATGTAACATTTATTGTAATGTATTGCTATAATGTGTTATACTTTATTATTAGTGATTATTAAGCTTTTCCCCCTAGGATTAGGGATTCAACCCAGGGCCTTTCTATGGTGAGCTACATCCTCAGCCCTTTTTAAAAAATGTGTTATTTTGAATCAGGATTTTACTAAATCACTGTTACCCAGGCTGGGCTTGAATTTGTAATCCTCCTGTCTGAGCCTCCTGGAGTGCTGGATTACAGATACAAGCCATCCTATCCAGTCAGTTATTTTTAATCTCTTACTGTACCTTTAAAAATTAAACTATATCATGGGTACATAGGTATAGGATAAAACATAATGCAGTGTAGGATATGGAACTAGCCTTGGTTTCAGGTATCCAAATACACAAATGAAGAGAGAAAAATTGGTGGTACAACTCAGAATTTTTAAAAGCATCTGTTTGTAGTAGTTATTTTTTTCTTATTTATAAAAATTTATAATGAAAGTAGACCTTTGTGATAAATTTTATTTCAGTGGTTATTGTAATTTAATCTAGAAGACAAAAATGTAATAATTTGACCATTATACCCATAGAAAATTGAGAAAAAAGCAAATGCATACATTATAGATTGAAGTGTTTGAAGATTGATAGAGGCATGTAGGTATATCATCTTTAAATTAAACTCTGGGAAGTGGAATGGCTAATAAAAGTTAAAGGAGGAAAAAAAAGTTGTAAAATTCTTACTATTAAAAGAATAGGCAGCACAGCACCTGCCTGGCAAGTGGAAGGTCCTGAGTTCAATTCCTGATACCAATTAAAAAATAAATAAAAATAAATAAATTAATGTAATTTTTAAAGGATGACTTTATCAGATCTTAGGGTCTTTTCACTTATTCTGTTACATTTAATATAATGTCAACATTTTATTTTAAAATGTATATTATGCAATGTATTATTTTGTTTACAATTATTTAAATTTAATATGAAAACTTTTGGATACTAACTTTAAAACTTATGAAATGGGCTGGTATGTAGCTCAGTGGTAAAGTAGCCTAGCATATTTGAGGCCATAGTTTTCCTCTCCAGCACCACCAAAATACTGTAATGCCTCCCTGTGGCATCTCAAAAATTCTTAAATATTCATAGCCAAGACAGCTAATGATCTGATTTGTTTCCATGTTTTTAAGAAGAAAAAAAAATCTTTAAAAGGAATATCTAAATTAGAACTTGAAGTTGGTGAACTCTTTTATATTCTAAAGCTAAGTTTATCTTTTTGTCTTGTGGAGTAAGAATTCATTTATTCCTCTTCTAACATTGACTCTTACTAGTTCAGAAAAATATATCTTAAGGTAGGCATCACAGCTCACCTGTTGGCTTTCAGATCAGTTCATTACGGTACTTTACTTTCATGATATTGTTTCAAGAGAAGGATAGTATGTACATGTTTTTGTTACTTCTACTTAATCGCATCTTTTTTTTTTTTTTTTTTTTTTTTTTTTTTTTTTTTTTTGTGGTTTTACTGTCATGAATTTACTTTGTGATTTTTTTTTTTTTTTTTTTTTTGTGGATCCAGGGATTGAACTCAGGTCCTTGTGCTTGCCAGGCAAGTGCTTATTCTACTGAGCCATCTTCCCAGTCCCTTAATCCCATCATTTTCAGAGCACATAATTCGTAAGATTTCGGTTCTTTTAAATTTATTAAATTTGTTTTACAATCTAGAACGTGGTTTGCTTGGTGAATATTTTATTTTGTTCTACTTTATTTTATTGATTGATTAAGACAGGGTCTTACCATGCAGTTCAGGCTTTAACTCACTGTGTATCCCAGGCTGACCTCAGCCTCCTGAGTGCTGGGATTACAGATGTGCACTACCACACCCAGCAGTGATTTTTTTTTTTTCTTTCTGAGTTTTAAACATCAGATTTATTTGGAAAAAACAAAAAATCCTACAACCCAAAGGATGGGATTTTACATCTCAAGACATTTCCCAGGTAGTAAATCCATAGATTACAAATCATTTTCATAGAAGATATTTTTGTGCAAATTTTACATGTATCCAGGAGTGGGACATAAACCAATCCCTGCTAATATTTAGTTGGGGCAAAGAAGTGCAGTGGGACAAAATAGCTTTTCTGGATGTAGCTATTTGGTAGGAGAGCAGACATAAAGCGGATGAACTCTTACCTTTTCATTAGCTACAACCAGTGGTTTAAAAAGCAAACCCATTCAACTTTGGGTATGTCTAGAAGCAAACTTCCTAGTTACTAGCCAACCCTACCAATTAAGGGTAATTCATTGGGTATACCTTTGTCCACTGGATAAATCACTTATTATGGCCACTGCTGCAGCATGCACGCACGCGTGCACGCACACACACCCACACGCACACAGACACACACACATCCTCTGAAAGGCTAGAGAGGCTCAAACCTAGGACCAGTGGGAGAAGGGCTTGCAAATAAAGAGAACAAGCATCATGATCAACAGCACCAATACTGCGCACACTGGGGGAAAATACCAACTACCATGCTGACCCCCAACAAAGGAGCACATAAAAATAAGCTGTTGTGTTGCAAGAGAAACTGGGACCTTATAAAATAGTTCTTTATCATTTATTCTGTCAAGAGAAGCCTAAAACCATATCCCCTCCCATAAACAGAAAGCCACACTGATCTAGGCCGTATTATAGATCCAAGCATTGGTGTGGGATTTCAGTGAAAACTTATTAAAAACAAAGTAAACCCTTATCTCCCCCAATCAAAGTTGTAAAAGCTTCAGTGTAACTGTCCTTATTTATCTACTTATTTATCACCAAAGATCAACCTAGAGTATTTAGATCTACTAAAGAGGTTCAGACCAGTGGGAGCAGGTATGGATGAAGGAAGGAAGGAATTGAAAGACAAGGAGCTGATTTGTTTGAGAAAAGCAGTGATTCATGTCACAGTATCCAGTGACAGAAATGACTAAGAGGTCACACCTGTGACACATCTAGAGCTTAGTCTTTGGGAGGTGAGAGAGTATCAGGAAGAACATGAGATGGTGAAAGTCTGAAACAAAATTTTGTTTTCTTGAGACAGGGTCTCACTACTATATTGTCCAGACTGGCCTTGAACTCACTTTGTATCCCAGGCTGACCTTGAACTTGCAGCCATCCTTCTACCTCAGCCTCCCAAGTGCTGAGATGACAGGTGTGCGCCATCACGACCAGTCCCAAGTGTCTGAATTTGTTAAAGCTTCAAGGTTCAAAAGAATGTGAATGTGTTTCAATTTTGACAAAGGATAAAAGAAAGGGCAAAATCAGGACACAAGGTTGGGAATTCTCATGATCCTTAAGTGCTTCCTGCACCAGGAAATAACCACTTATCATGTTTACTGGAGGATTACACTATTTCCCCCTACTACCTGGTGCAAAATAATCCATCACTCCCCAAAACCTCTCCTCCAAGGGCAATTTCCCCATTATTTTGGTCCCTGAGTAATCATATTCTTCAGTAGCCTGACCTCTCTGGGTGGTAACAAATAAAGAAATTTCCCCTAGGCTGGCCCGTACAACTCAGAATTAAAAGAAGAAGGGTTGGCAGGCTCCTGGCGACAAAACTATTTGAAAAAGTAAATCTACCTTTCCAAGGATGGAAAATTTATTCACATAATTCTTGAGAATTCATATATGTCACAACACAGTAAGAGTGTAAAGATAGAGCTTTCACTGTTCCTTATCCTTCCCCTATGCTTAACTACTCCAGATATCATATTATTGTCATAATATTAATATTGTCATATTATTTCTGCTAATTGGAGGCCCCTAGGCACTAATCACACAGGCAACTGCATGGTATCCAAAGAACACACAGTTTTTCCATTGAAAAGCTGTAGTCTGTCTTGCTGGCTATATTGGCAATTCTCCAGTTATTTCAATATTTTAAAGGCTGCAGCAGCCTTTAAAATAGAATTTCATTTTATTTCTTAAAAAAAAGGATAGGAAACATCTCCAGGAGATGGTGAGTTTTATTTTGCCTTGACTGAATGGAGGTTTGATTTGCTTTCTAATGTTGCAGAGTGGAGAAAGCACAGGTCTATTCAGTGTAGTCTTCTCCCTTGTTTTTATCTTCACCATCCATGGAGAAAGCAATGTACTTGCTTGCAGAACTGAACTTGGAGGCTGGATTTTCCTCAGGTTTCTTTGACTCAGGTGCAGATCTAGAAAGAGTCTTGATTCTTTTTGCCATCTTTCCTATCTAACTTCTTCCAGTGGTCCTTGTTCCCTCCATCTCCTGGACCATGGTTGGGGTTCCCAGTTTGGCCTTTTTGGGTACTAGCCTCATTATTTTTATTTACTTTTCTTGCTGGTCCCTCCTCAGCAGTCTGAGTTGGAGCTAGTTTCCTCCCACCACTTGTAGAGGATTGGTGTGCTGTGTCTGAGCTCTGAAATTGAGTCAGGAGGGTTAGAACTTTGCTCCACCCTTGCATTCTCTCTTGGTGGAGGGGCTGGCATTACTTTTAGAGGCTGATCAGGTTTGGGAGCCTTAGAAGTTGGAGAGTGACAGTCTTCCTTCTTATTGAGTATTTTATTTTCTAGAGACTTCTCTCTCACTCTCCTTTGGGCATCCTGGTCTGACTTACTTCTGCCAGATGGAGCCGAGATCCTAGTCTGTAATGATCAGATCCTGGTCTGTGATGATCCACTTCCAGTCCTTGACCTTTCCTGTTCCTAAGTCTCTTCACTCTGCCAGCTTGGGTGCCTCTCCCGAGGCCGTCATTCTGCCATCAGCTCATCCAGCTGATGCCGCAATTTCTCCTGCTCCTTTTGTAGCTGCTCTTCCACTTCTTTCTCTAGCAGCCTTGTCAACAGGCTTTGCCTCTCCAAAGATAGGAGCCCTCAACAACTGGGTGGTGCTAGTGGAGAAATTATCTTCCCTAGGAGCACTCTAAGGCCTTAAGTTCAGTTTGGGGCTTTGGGGGGACCTCTGTCATCACAGCTGGAATCATCCCAGGAGCAATCATCTCTGGAACCCCAGGGCTGATAATCCCATCTGTCATAGCGATCTTCATATTGGTCTCCTCTTCCTCTATAATCGTCATCTCTACAGTAACCACTACCAAAGGCTTTTCTGTTGCTGCCTATTCTGGAATCATAGCCTCTATCATAATCTTTGCTACCTCAGTCATCATAGTGATCTTGGCCTCTGTGTTGATCCATATCCCAGTGTGGGCCATTACGATATCCATCCTGATCCCAACACTCATCACAGTACTGATCTGAATCATAATCTTGATACTTGTCTCCAAAGCTATCATCACCTCTTCTTGGTGGGTAGTTGTCAAAGCTGTCTATGGCATGACAGACCCCCTAGTCTGTGTCTGTTTTGTCAGAATCTTGATTTTTTTATCTAGCCCAAAAGAACAATCATTCATGTATTTATTCTGTGCTTGATCAGCAACAGCCACACAAATTCTCCTGTTACCTAGATACTCTTGAGACTCAGGGAACTGAGCAGGGAATCCTGGTCCTCAAACTCAACATAACCAAAGCCTTTCAACCTATGTGGATTGCTGTGTTCATGTGGCAAATGGACTGTACTGATACTTACTACTATAGAGAATTCCTTAATAGACTCTTCGTCACTTCTTAGGGCAGGTTCCTTGGGAAAAGTGTAGGTGGTGATTTAGGAAGATGGCTGTGGTTGATGTTGGGTTTTTGAGCAGCCCATGGAAGAGTGGGAAGGATGGAACAGTCAGTTGGAGGTGCCCTATACACATCATCATCGTTAATGTGCCAAGCGGTTGAAACATCTCCTTCCAGATCATCTCTTTTATCAGCCCAGCTGACTGGTTTGGGGACATAGGTGATTCCTCCACAAGTTCCTCCATCCTCAGTGAGAAAGTCTGTTAGGGAGATGGTCTTTCCTTCTTCTTTTTTTTTTTGCTGAGGCCACTGTGTTGGGAGAGGAAGAGAGAACCCAAAAGGCCAGAAGTATTTTATATGTACTTGAAAAGACATATATTCTGGTGTTGTTGAGTGGCATATAGCATGAACATCATTCTGATCTAGTTAGTTGGTGATATTACTGAATTCCTTTGTATTTTGATGATTTTTCTGGATACTTGTTCTGTTGATTAGTAAGAAGAATGTTAAAGTTAGTATGGATTTGTCCATTATTCCTTTTATTTTATTTTCATTTATTTTTTATGTATTTAGAACAGGGTCTATAGGGTTTCACCACACAGATCAGACTTGTAGTGATCCTCCTGTTTTCAGCCTCCTGAGTGCTGGGATTACAGGCACGTGCCACCACACCTAGTCTCAATCGCTTTCTCAGTGCACCTCGGAGGCAGGGCCAGTACGGCACCTTGGGGATTGAACTCTGGTCCTTGCGCCTGCCTAAGCAGGTGCTTTAGTCTGCTGAGCTATCTGGCCAACCCCCTTTTTTCCTTTTAGTATTAGTTTTAGTTCTGTTTTTGGATGTATATACATACAGGATTATGTTGTCTTGATGAATTAATCTTTTTATCATTTGTAATGTCTACCTGATAGTTTTGTTTTGAGCTCTACTGTATCTACTACTAATATAGTTGCCCCTTCTTCCCTACCACTTCCTCCTCCTCTTTCCCCTGCTCCTCCTCCTTGTTCTCACACCTGTTAGGCAAGCACTGAGCCATATTCCCAAATCCTCTTTTTTTCTTTCAGTCTCTTTTCCTTTCTGTCTCTCTTTAGGCTAGGAAATTTCTGTTATTGTCAAGACAACTCTCTCTTTCCTCTAGTCATTGCCATTCCTCTGTTGAACATACCAAATAAATTTTTGATTTGGTTATCACATTTTTTTGTTTTAGTTTTAACATTTGCATTTTGGTCTTTTTGTGTTTTCCCTTTTTTTGTTTCAGTGCATTTTAAAGATGTTTAACTTCCTTAGAGAATGGCTATAATATGCTTTAAGGTTAGCTTGTTAATTCTACCATCTGGGTCATCTTGGAGCTCATGTCTGTCAACTTGTTCCTGGCAATTTGTTGCAAAAACAGTTTAGAAACTAGGTAGTAGCATGTTCTGTAGTGCAAGTCCTAATGCTTTTGGTGTGCTGTTTAAGGGCAGACATACACATGTGCTGCTCAGGAGTTATCTAGGGCTTTCTAAACAACTTTATCAGATTTTTTTTTTTTTTTTTTTTTTTTTTGAGGGAGGCGGGGACCAGGGATTGAAATCAGGCCCTTGAGCTTGCCAGGGAAGCACTTATTCTACTGAGCCATCTCCCCAGAGATTCCTTTTGTAAGCATCTTCATTTTTGTAATATGACCAAGTCTCAAACTTCGAGAGTCTCCCAATCTACATGGTAAATAAGGACATAAAAAGATAACTGGACCTCCTTCATTTTTGGACATTTAGGATGGTTTCCAGTTTTATTTTCCTTCAGTTTAAACACTATAGTCTCAGTAGGTATAGTCTTCGTAAGTATTATCTGAGAATAGATTCAAAAAAAAAAAAATCTGTGTTAAGGTCATACATATTTTTAAGATTTTTATACATATGTTTCTAATTCTTACCCCCAAAATTTTATAATCCTTTATTTTTATCTTAGTTTTCTATTTTCTTTATAATTTTGTAATAGTATTTTTAAGAAATTTTATAAACTTTAGGTAGTCAAATCTATCATTATTTGTAGTTTATATCCTTGAGGTACTGGGAATGGACCCTGGGCCTTGCACATGCTTGGCAAGCACACGCACCACTGAATGTCCTCCCCAGCCCAGAATCGGATTCTGGGAAGGAAGGCTTGTACTGCCTTCTAGTTTTGTTCATTATTTCATTTTTACATTCCATTCCATATGGATTAAAGAGTTTATTTGGTGTGATATAGGATAAAGCTTCTGTATTTTTTGCCACCTATTTAACCAGTTTCATACATGTTAATAGTTGTTATATTTCTCACACTGGTTTTATTGGTTTCCTTTATCATATTCTTTTTTTTAAATGTATTTGGTTGTTACAGGATCTCACTCTGCAGCTCAGACTCACAGTGATCCTCCTATTTTCAGCCTCCCCAATGCTGGGATTATAGGTGTACACCACTAACACCCAGACTCTGTGGCTGGCTCAGCCCACCCTTGGGGTGGGGCTGGTGTGGCATGTGGTGTCAGGGATCGAACCATGGTCCCTGTGCTTGCTTGAGCTTGCCTAAGCAGGCGCTTTAGACCCCTGAGCTATCTTGCTGGCACTCCTTTATCATATTCTAAATGATTTTGTTTTTATTATGGTCATCTGTTTTCTTCTACTGGTCTGTTTACTTTGACATCTCAAATGAACTGCCTTATGCTTTAGTAGTATAGTCTTATAAATGCTGAGTGTGGTAGTATGCACCTACAGGAGAATCTCTAGGAGTTCAAGGTCAGTTCAAGGTCCTACACAGTAGGACCCATCTCGAAAAAAACAAGACAGCCAAATATGTATGTAACTAAATGACATTATAAATCTACTCATACTGTTCTTTTTTTTTTTAATGTTTTCTTGGATATTCTGACCCATTTCTGAGAAATTCTCAGTTATTTTTCCAAATTAACTCCTAGATCATGTTACCCAATTTCAATAAAAATCTACTTTTTGCATAATATTTAGAAATTAATTTGGGAGAATTTGGTATCTTTATGAACTTTCTCCCTAGAGGCATAAGACTCTACTAAAATCTATATCTTTTAGTTAAAGTTTATGATAGTCTTTTATAGATTTTATTATATTTGGTGTTACACTTTTTGTGAATTGTTGGGATCTTTTTTGTGTTGTATCTTTTGACTATTGCTGAAATATAGTAAAGATCCTGGTTATTCTATTGTTTTTCAATTATTTTTTAAATTTTCAATATAATTTTACATGTTTTTTATTTAATTAAATATAGTCTTATCAAAGGAAAATTTGAGGAATGTACTTCAAGTTTTTTTGTTTATTTTATTTTGTTTTGTTTTCAGATAGGGTCTTGCTATGTAGCTCAGGCTGCCCTTGAACTCTCTGTAGCCCTGGCTGTCCTTAAACTCACAGTGATCCTCTTGCCTTATTCTCCCGAGTGCTGGGATTACAGATATATGGCCCCATACCCAGCCTATTTCAATATTTAACTGATAATTTCTACTAGGTTTTACACTGTGAAGCTAATATTAATATTACAACTAGTTATAGTATTCATTATTCTATTTTCCCAAATTCATATGACCTGGGAAAAGAAGTTTCTTTCTAAGAATCTTATCTTTAGATTGTTCATGGAGTTATGCTTAAGAAAATCAGTCTATAGTGTGTGATCTGTAGGACAAGAGACCACTGAATGTGTTTTACTCTCCTGAATTTAAGTCTTATTTTGTAAAGACTTGTCCTTTCTCCCTGTCTACTACCCTGAGGATATAGTTGTGTCACTGACCTAGCTAGTTATGGTCCTGTTAAAGTTACATCTAAAAATGGATTATACAACATTTGAAAACATTACTATAAACTTGATCTTGCTGCCTCTTAGCTAGTAGCTATTTCCTAAATTGCAATGGAAGTAAAACAATCAAGGTGCAGACTGTTGGTTTTTAAGGGAATAGATTTATTACAGCACACATAATTTATAGGACCATTTTATGATGTTCAGCCAAAAAGTCAAATGCAGAGGAATGCAAGAGATCTGTATGCATGCTAGAGTCCAGAAGAATCCAGCCAACCGAGAGCCTGGATCCCAGCACATGGACCTGCAGGAGTCCAGCTGAAGGGCTAGCACCAATGGCAATGTTCTGTGCAAGTCCATATCAGGGATCTGTACCAGGAAGGCCAAAAGGCCAGTCGTGAAAGCTAGAAAGTTGCACACACACATATGTGTTTGTAATGGATCTGTGCCACAAGACTGAGAGATCTGTGCTGGACCCAGGCAGCTGTGCTCAAGGCAAAGACCAGAGCTCCCTAGAAGAGAACAGCAGCCATCTCCAGTGATAGCAAGGACCCATGCTCCTCTGAGAGGAGCCAAATTCCTATCAGAAAAATCAGCTGTGCCAGGCTTCTCCAGGAAAATCAACATCGTGCAGTCTTTCCCTCCCATTCTCCCTTTACGTCATTTGGGCAACAATCCTCAGGTGGTAATTCATCCATGCCCAGAACAGCACGATGCTGACTCAGTTCACCTGGGAGTTACCACTCAAGTTGACCATTAATTAGTGCACCACAGAGAAGAAAGAATGTGAAGACTCCTGTAGTTATTATAATGTTGCAAGTAGTCTAGTTCACTACATTTTGGCATAATTAGAATGTGAGTTAGCTGTTTGCAATAACATAGCTACTAAATTTTATGTAGATAAAAGATTAGTTTGTATTTACATTGTTTCGGAAGTTATTTTTATGTGTTCTCTGTTTTTTCTCATCAAGACTCTAAACACTAGTATGTTTCTTATTTATAAATCCCAGTGGTCTTAGTGTAGTGTTTTATACAGTGACCACTGCATTTTGACCACAAATGCTAAGTGAAATAAGCCAATGACAAAGAGGCAAAATTATTCGTATCCACTTCTATGAGATATCTAAAGTAGTCAAACTCTAGGAAAGCAGTTATGAGGGGCTGTTGAGGGAAGTGAAAGGAGAGTTATTTGTTTCAGAGTTTCAGTTTTGCAGGATGAAAAAGTTATAGAGATCTTCTGTACAACAATGTGAATACAATCATGTTACTGTTTTGTATTGCTGTAACAAGATACCTGAATTTGGACACAGAAAAGAAACTTACTTAGCTCATATTTTTGGAGGCCAAAAGTCCAAGATTGGGCAGCTGCAATAGTTTTAAGTATTTTCTGCCTGCCTTTTCTCTTATAGTCAAAGCAACATATATTTTTAAGCATCACAAAATTTGAGAGACTTTTTGAGAATGCTTTGTGTTTATGTAACACTCAGTTTTCAGTAAATAAAGACCCATGTTAATGCCAGAGGTTTCTCAGCTCATAAGTGGCAGAAGAATCTGTGAGTCAAGCATATATGTGCTGAGCCAATGAAAGGGAAATTATTTCCTCCCCTTCTGATCAAGATTCCATTCAACATCTTCAGAGATGCACTGGGATAGAGAAAGCTCACCCCCAAAATTCACACTTTTACTTTGCCCTATCAGAGAAGGGGTAAGTCTTTTGGGGGAGAGCTTAGGAAAGGAGAAGTCCATCTTGCCAGGCTTAAGTATATAGGAGAATTTTGATGAGTGGTGGGCAAGTGACTGAGCCAAACCTACGCTTGTATCTTTCAGGTATAATTAGAAGAAAGTGACTGAAGTTGGGGCCCATTTCACATGCAAAAAAAAGGGTTTGGGAAACCGTCCTACTTTATAAATATTTCCCTACCCACCTTTCAGGAGCAAGGTCAGATCTTAAAAATGTGATGCCTGCTCTCCTCCCCACTCTACAGTGTTCATCCTCCTGCAACAAGATGTGAGAAAATCAAGTGACAGGAATGACACAGTAAAAGACTTTCTACAAGCTGAACGTATAGACTTGTAAAGTAGTAAAGGTGTTTGACTATGGTTACTTATTCCCCTTTTAATTTTATCTTTCATTAAATTTGAGGGATCTGATTTTTTTTGAGTTCTTTATATATTTTAGATAATAGTTAATTGAGGGATAAGTGGTCAAAAAATATTTCCTACTCTGTGGGTTATCTCTTCACTTTGTTGGTGGTTTCTTTTACTGTGCAACTCTTTTTTAAAAATCTTTTTAACATGATGAGATCCCAGTTGTTGATTCTTTGCAATATTTCCTATGCAATTGGGGTTTTGTTCATGAAGTCTTTGCTTACTCCTCTCTCTTCAAGAGTCTTTACTTATTTAATCTTCCAGAAGATTAACTTTAAGTAACACATTTGAAAGAATATTTTTCCTTGATTCATGTAGTAGGACCAACCTAAATACAATCTTTTTTTTTTTAATCTTATTTTCCTGATAAAGGATAGTGCGATTAGAATAGTAAGTTCGTTAATGATGGCTTGGTGTGAATATCCTTCACAGCCTGAAGATGTGTACTCTTCATTTGTTCATTGTCATTCTGTTATAATTCTTACCCTCATGCCTGACTTCATGCACCTATAAGATAGGCTAAAGTAATCCCTGCTACCTGTAACTGCTGTAAAGTTTAAGTATTAATATACATAAAGCTTTTCATACCTTTCTTGGATATAGCAAACACTCAAATATACAGCTGTTATTATTATTGTGACTGATATTTGCACTGGTTTTTTTTTTTTTTTCTTTTTTGTGGAACCAGGGATTGAACTCAGATCCTTGCGCTTGCCAGGGAAGTGCTTATTCCACTGAGCCATCTCCCCAGCCCCCGATTTGTTTTTTGTTTTTGTTTTTGCATTTGCACTGTTTATAACTGTTCATCCTACCAGTTAAGTTTATGACTTTATGTGTATTTCTCTTAAATATATATCCACTTAACCTTCCATCTTGGCCTCTTCTAAAATTAAGGAGACTTCTCCAATGTCAAACAATTTAGTAAAAAGAAAATTTATACATAGAAGAGATGATTGATTTAGTCTCTCCAGTTTTTTGGAGGGTAAAATTCCTTTCCTTCTGGCTGGGGAGATAGCTCAACCATATAAGCACCTGGTTGGCAAGCACAAGAACCTGAGTTTTATCCCTGGTACCACATGCCATGCAGGTCCACAGAACTAGGTGTGCTAGTGCACACTTGTAATCCCAGCACTGGTGAGTCTGAGACAGGAAGATCACTACAAGTCTGAACTGAGTCGAGACCCTGTAACAAATAAATAAATAAATTTTTTTAAAAAAATCCTTTCCTTCTGGAAGTAAACTTTTTTTTCCCTTTATGTTACAGGTGGTATGCAAGATTACAATTATGTATGGGCCAATTGTTTTGAGATCACATTAGAATTATCTTGTTGCAAGTACCCACCTGCTTCTCAGCTTCGACAGGAATGGGAGAACAATCGTGAATCTCTGATTACATTGATTGAAAAGGTAAAAACAGCTGAGTGGGAGATTGGGCTATATAAATTATGGATTAAATTAGGGAGAAATTGGGCTGCATGTGAATGGTAATCTATATTGGATTTTCTTTATCATCTGTTTCTATTATTTGAGATTACAGATTAGTTTTAGAATTATTATAGTCTATTCAAACATATTTTAGCACTGCCTCTTTGGCCTGCCCCTCTAGCTTTCTGTTCCCAAGGTGTCCTTTACCTGTGTTAAAACACTTTTATAGATCAAAATAATGAACCAAATTAGGGGCTAGAAATTTTGCTCAGTGGTAGAGTGAGCAATTATTAAAAAATTATTATAATTTTAAAAATTATTTTTTAAATTCTCAGTACCAAAAATGGAAAAAGAACAATTACATAATTAGCCAAATGTATACTATGGGGGGTTGGGAGTATAGCTTGCTGGGAGAGTGTATGCTTGGTATGCATGAAGTCCAATTCCCACCACACATGCATGCATACAGTAATTAAAAAGGAAATAAAAACACAAATTCATACTGCCAGGTTCTTATAATATCATATGTTCATTTTTTTAGAGAGCTTTGATCATTATATAAACCAGAAATATCAATTTAATTTAAATATCAGACAAGCTAATACAGTTATTATATGTGCCAGAAGTAGTTTGTTGAGACAATTAGAAGCCTAGCTTTAAAGAGGAAACTTCATAAGTAGTTTACTAATGTAGAGTTCTAACACATATGACTCTTGTTTAAGGCTTTCATACTTTTATCTATATTTAAAGAGATTGAAAAATATTTGGAAATCTTAGGTAATTAAGCTTTTTTTTAATAGAAAGTCTAGCATCAGTGCAGAGAGCTTATTATGTTCTTTGCTTCTAAATTGATTGTCTCTAAGTTTTGATGCATGTTTTTTTAGGTCCACATTGGAATTAAAGGATTTGTTAAAGATTCAGTAACAGGATCTGGATTAGAGAATGCAACCATTTCGGTGGCTGGTATTAATCATAACATCACAACAGGCAGATTTGGTGATTTCCACAGATTACTTGTTCCTGGAAGTTATAATCTTACAGCACTTTCAACTGGGTAAGAACATAAACAAGACTCAGCAAAAGTGTCAGACCTGTATTTTGTATCTAAGACAGTCTAATAATGTTAATCATTGTGTCTGGGTTTTTCTTTATTTTCTGATTTTTCTCTTTTTATTTTGAAAACATAATGTGGAAGCTTTTGCCACACAGTCCAACAGTGTATTGCATAAATACAGCATTCTGAGGAAGGACAATTTCAGAAGCTTAACAAGAGGCTCAGCTGTGTAAAATGTTGCCTCAAAGATAAATACCTGAATAAAAGAAACCACTGGTTGTGTAAATGATGTTTGAACAACTGTTTTACTCTCAGCTTTCTAACATTTTAAAGAGATGGTTTCCCACTTTCCCTGGAAAAATTTCTGGAACTTCACTTTTATAAGGATTTAATTGATAATCTTTAATTTGAACTTTACTATTTGGGCAAAATGTTAGAAGTCAGAAAAAAAGTCAGTCTGATAAAGCACTACAAACAATTCTAAGTTCATTGCTTTGAGCATTGTAACAACAGTTACAAAGGGGTTACAAACATAGTATTCCCTTTGAGTGTGATTTTTTTTTTTTTTTAGTGAACATTTTAGTGTGTGATACCCAGAAGATTAGTAAGAGAAATAACTCTTTGAAGACTTAAATCTAAAATATTCTGTGAAATAACATCTTAAAACTTTTAAGTTTACACAGTCATCCTTAGTTTTGAGTTTGATATACTACTAAGTGCAAGAATGTGAAAAGGGTAATGTCATTTTTATAATGCTGAAGCACTGTGTGTCTTAACTCTGAGCCTTCCTCTTTCCCAATTTTTTTTTAGGTATATGCCATTGACTATTCATAATATAACTGTGAAAGAAGGACCAGCCACAGAAGTGGATTTTTCCCTTCGGCCAACTGCAACTTCAGTAATCCCTGACACAACTGAGATTTTGGCAACTGCTAGCACAGTTATTCTCCCCAAGATTCCCCCTGGAACGTTATCCTCTCACCAGCCAATTCAGCCGAAAGATTTTCACCATCACCATTTTCCTGACATGGAAATCTTTTTGAGAAGATTTGCCAATGACTATCCTAATATCACTCGGCTTTACTCATTGGGAAAATCAGTAGAATCAAGAGAACTCTATGTCATGGAGATATCTGATAATCCAGGTGTCCATGAACCAGGTAATTGATATAGTTAAAATCATATCATTTTAGTAGTGCCTCTACTCATATAGTTTTAGTAGCGCCTCTCAAGCCTAATTATTACATTGCTATACTTAGTCCAGAAAAGTCATTTATAGTATTTATAACTTGAATTAAGTAAACATAATCAAAAAAGAAGAAAGAAAATGTAGCCCTTCTTTTCCCAGAAAAGAAAACCCCCTTTATAATCCATATTAGGTATGGCATTTACTATGTGCATAGATTATATTCTTTCTGCTAATACTATTTTTATTTTTGTATTATATAGGGCACATTATACACGTGTTGTGTATTTTATATGGTGGTTTCATACATATATGTTGGTAAGGAAACTGCTTGATAAGATGTTTGTGAAGATCTTCTTGGATTTATCAAAATACTTGTTTTCTTTAAACTTTTGATTCAGGATTTTTACACATATTATGGAAAAAACAAAGAGCTCATGATAACCTGAAAAGGTAGAAAAATCTTCTATGTATTTCTTTTGTTTTCAGGTGAACCAGAATTTAAGTACATTGGAAATATGCATGGTAATGAGGTAGTTGGAAGAGAACTGCTACTGAACCTCATTGAATACCTCTGTAAGAACTTTGGAACAGATCCCGAAGTAACAGATTTGGTCCGTAACACTAGAATTCACCTTATGCCATCCATGAATCCTGATGGATATGAAAAGTCTCAGGAAGGTAAAGAATAGCAGACTATTAATGTTTAACTTTCTTTTTAATGTTTTGCAATATGAGGGATAGAGTATAGGGCCTTCATGCTGTACTGAATCCATAGACCTTTGTTTACTTTTATTTTTTATTTCAAGACAAGTCTTATTAAATTGTAAGTTGCCCAGCCTGGGTTCAAACTCACATTCCTCCTCCCTCAGTCTCCCAAAGTGCTGGGATTAGAGGCTTTAATGGTTAATCTTTTGTTTATTGTTTGGCATGATAGTTTGGGGGGGTAAAAGAGAAATTGAACTTGTTGTTTCCCTAGAATTTGGGTTTTTTCCATAATTTTATTGAGAAATAAATAGCAATGAGACAGTTTCAAATCGAATTGGTAGGACAGTTCCAATAATTAACACATTGCATACTGCCTTTCCTAGTGGTTATTTGGTGTACAAGATGCAGACATATTCTACTTACAAATACTATTAGAATAAATCCCTCTATTCCTTGAATTAAGAGAATGTAGCTATATATCTATCCTAACCATTTTGAATACACAGATACAAAATGGTCAGAATTTGTTTTTAAGAGTTACTTATAATCGGTTTTAGCTCTTGAACTTTGTATATCCTTAGCACCTAATGAAATTTGGGTGCAGATCTTTTAAGTTTGAGTTTTCCAGTTATATGTAGCTTGGGTCTAGCAGTTGTGTTCAGCTCCTTCCTGCTGCAGCCCTTGGAAGTGAATCTGTTGTGCCCCTTTGCTGCAACAGAGAACCTGTGGTGCCTCTCTGTTGTGCCCAGGCCCAGGGGCCACAGGGGAGCGCAGAAGCTCTCCCACAAACTCGCTGGGGATGAGCTTGGGCTGAATGGGAGAGATGGAAGCTTCCAGAGAGAGTGGGGCGGAAAGGGTCCCGAGGACGCGGCGGAAGGTCTCTCTCACCGGGCTGACCTGAGCTTGATCCAGGGAGGTCCAATCAGTGCAGGGGAGCGCAAGAGCTCACCCCCTGAACTTTGTACATCAATCCTGTGTTTCTGCGTGTTAAGAAATTTGCTGTGGTTTTTCTTCCTGTTAATCTGCCCATTATCAGTTGAGTTGGTACATGTACATAAGACATCTTAATTCTCTTTATCATCCCTGTCTTGCTACTTTTCTCTCATTGTTGGGACAAAATACTGATCTCCCAAATTTAAAGGGGGAAAGGCTTGTTTAGCTCGTGGTTTGTAGAGGTTTTGATCCATAGTCAGCTAGTTCCAAAGCAGTGGCATGGCACGGGGCAATACTGCAAGGGGTCCTGTGCATGCCTGCTCTCCCAGCTCTTACTATGCTGCCCCAAGAGAGGTAGGCTTGCCTAGAGGAGGCAGAGGAATGGGACATCTCTAACTTAGCAGGATTGGAACAGAACTGGGTTCAATATAGTCTGGCTTTCAATATATTTGGTTTCATCTTTCATTTATAAAATAATTTCCCAATGTAATAATTTAATAAGAACTACTGTAAGATGAAAGTTTATAAAAATTCTAGAGTTAGTAAGAGTGATTACTAAGTTTTTAAGTGCTATTACATATAAGCTTTATATACATCACACAATGATGAATGGTCTGGCCTGTCTTACATGAATAAAATTCAAATCATGTGAAACTCAAAGAATGGCAATTGAGAGTTATATGCAGTTAAATAAAGAAATAAAGGCTTGAGTGTCTTGGTATCCCAGTGAAGGAAGGTGGCTAAAGGCTGTGAAAAACTGAAAGAAGAATACACACAGAGAGGAAGGGTTAGCTTGTTACACAGGTGAAATCTGATTAGTAACAGCTACCTTGGTCATCTCTGGCTGGGCCAGGCGTCAGGCTCCCAGTGTCTTTTTCCTTTAGAAATACCTTTCCTACACAGAAAGGAGACTAGCAGATAGAAAAGCTTCTGCCTGCATTTGCTGTTTATTAATATGGATAGAAACATATTTCTTCTTATAAAAAGATAGCTTTTTAGAGCCATTCTTTAAGCTACATCCCCTGCAGTGCTAGAGCTATTCTTATGTCTGCAATTTCTCTGAATAACTATCTTGATGTATGCCCAAGAAATCTATTTTGGAGTTTACTTTCTTACAATTGCTTGTAGACAGTAATACCTGTGAGTAAAACAGGCATCATAATATGAATATGCAGCCACATAATAACTTATACCTGCCTACTGGATCAATCATCTGGCCACTAATACACAGAAACTCTCTTGGACAAATAGGTGTAGGTTAATCCTAGTATATTTTAAATATTCTTTCCCTGAGGACTTTATTCTTTGTCAGGCTTACAGATCCCCTCTACCAACTCCACTCCCAACACTTTCTTGTGAGCCCTCTAGTTGTTTTCTTCATTCACCTGCAATGTTTTCTCATTATAGTGTCAGTAATAGAGTTCTCACTCCATACTAAAATGACACATACTCAGATGAGTTGAAAGTGAATCTTTCTCCTCTCTCAGTTTAAGTTTTCAACTGTGTCCTTAGGAAATTTCACCCTTTTGTGAATTCACTTTAATATAAGCTTATTATAATGAGGGTGGTTGGTTTGTTTTTTTTTTTTTTTTGTCTTTTTTTTTTGAGACAGGGTCTCACCATGCAGTTCATGCCCTTGAGTTGACTTTGTAGCCCAGGCTGTTCTTGAACTCTCACCAATCCCCCTGTCTCAGCCTCCTGAGTGCTGGAATTTACAGGTGTACACTCCTATACCTGGCCTATACTATAATTTTTATTTTATTTGATCTGTTCCTTACATCTTAGTGAAATATATTTAAGTATAGTAGAGTCCCCATCTAGTCAGTAATATTCAAGCTTTTTTTTTTTTTTTTTTCAGAACTGGGGATAGAACTCAGGCCCTTGCGCTTGCCAGGCAAGCACTTATTCTACCGAGCTATCTCCCCAGCCCCTTCAAGCATTTTGATTGTGTCATTTTGTGTGAATTACTGACAGTTGAGAAATGCTTTAATATAACTTGATGTAATTTGATTTTGCCTCTCAAAGTACAGACAGTGTAGAAAAGATACATCATTTCTTCACAGCTTGTTTGATCTGATGCTTGTTGGCCTTGACATCCACAGAGAGAACATGAGTGTGTGTTGTCTTTTGTCTTCTTCATGCCTGACTGTAGTCATGGAGAACTTGATAATGGCATAGTGGACGAGCTTGTTTGGCCTGCAGGTGCTCGTCTAGGGATATCGCGGCTGCCTCTGGAGTTGCAGTGTCTTGGGCTGCAGAGAGATGGGTGCCAGGAAGATCTCTTTGTGCCTTTCAGCACTGCCATCTTGGCCTTCAAAGCCTTTGCTTTGGCTTATGCTTTGGAAGGGGCAGGAGTTTTCTTCTATGCGTTCAGTGGTCTTTGTGTTTTCATCATAGGGGGATTGAAAGTAATGAAGCCTCATGTGTTCATATAGTTAGGTAAGATAGCAGAAGCAATGTGTGTTGGCTTAAAATAAGGGAATAGAGAAAAAAATCAAGTTATATCGTGTATAGATGCAACAGCAACAGAAACACTGAAATGACACCCAGGATTTAGAGGCAGATTTATCTAATGTAGGATAGACACTAACAGGAAACCAATATGAAATGAATTATCCTTATGAAAATGTCAGGTCACAAAGGCCCAGGGAGAAAGGGAGGTTTTTATGGCACTGCAGAGGGGAAGTGCAGAGGTAGAGTACTTAGCTGTCTTTGCTTGGTTTTTATACTGTGCATCGCAGTGAGCAGCTATGCATCACAGTGCCCATTTCTAGAAGACAGTAACAGAAGCTGCAATGGGAACTATTACCCAGGCAGCTAATAGACTGGCAGGGGCTGGGGGAGCATTTTCTGCTGCACAGGTACAAATCCACCATAATGAGTGTGATCATTATATATACCTACAATGTACCAGTAAACTTAATTTAAAAAAGTATATGTAAAATATATCTTAAATTGAATCTTTTATCCTATAGGTGATTCAGTAAGTGAAATTGGCAGAAACAACAGCAACAACTTTGACCTGAACCGAAATTTTCCAGACCAGTTTGTTCAGATCACAGATCCTACCCAACCAGAAACTATTGCCGTAATGAGTTGGATGAAGGCCTATCCATTTGTACTATCAGCAAACCTGCATGGAGGTATGGCATCTTTATATTCCACTAATTAGTTCTTGTTGAGAGAATTTGAAAGTCCTGGTGAAATTTTATGTTTATTGTCTCAGGCTTTCTTAATTTCATTATTCTGTTACTGCTTTATGATAAGTGGTAATAAAGATCTTTTTTCGTTGCTTGTTAGGCCACTCTCCTGGCTGTTCTCCCCACCCTCTTTTCCCTCTTCTTCTTCTTTCTCCATATCCCTTTTGTAGTTTCCATACCCCTCTTTTTTCTTTTACTTCTCCTATCTTCTCTCCCTCTCCTTTCTTTTCCTTCCTTTTTTCTTCCCTCATTCCTCTTTTCTTCCTCTTTCCCTTATCTATCTTATCATCCTCCTTCCCCCTCCTCTGCATCTGGTAGTTCTTCAAGGGTTTCATATTTATTTTGCACAGTCAGAACTTGGCACCCTGTTCTTTTTCATTCATAAAAAATTGAATATTAACATCGTAATATTTAGTCTCATTTCCTCTTTATAGTTTAGTAAATCCTTTTATGTAAGTGTAGATTTTGACATTCTCTTATCATTGACTTGCTATATACATATACTAACTACAACACAATAACTTTATTCTCATGTGGGATCTGGGCTTACCATCTCCACATCATTCAGCAAGAATGATTTGGTTGAATAGAATGAGAGATCAACATTAAAAATCATCACAGTCTCCAGCTAGGTCCCCCCCCCCAGGACCAGGGATTGAACTCAGGACCTTGCGCTTGCCAGGCAAGCACTTATTCTACTGAGCTATCTCTCACTAAGCTGCTGAGTTGCCCAGGTCAGGCTCAAATTTATAATTCTCTGATCTCAGCCTCCCAGAGTGCTAGAATTATAGATAAGCATCACCACACCCAGTTGTGTTCTTTTTTTCCCCTCTTCCTTCTTCCTCCTCCTCCTTTCCCTTCTCCTCTTCTTCATCCTTCTTTCCTTCTTTCTCCTCTTCCTCCTTTTCCTCTCCCTTCCTCTCTTCCTCTTCCTCTTTCTTGTCTTCCTTTTCCTTCTTCCTCTCCCCCCACCTACCCCCATTTCTCTCTCCCTCTCTCTCCCTCTTTCCCTCTCTCCCACTACCCTCTCTCTCTTTCTCCCTGTCTCCCTCTCTCCTTCTTTCCTCTTTATTTCCAGTACTGGAGATTAAAGTCAGAACCTTCATACTGTGCTATGTGGCCCGCTCTTTTAAATTTTTTTACTTTTCAGCCAGGGTCTCTCACTAAGTTGCCCAGCCTGGGCTCACACCTTCCATCCTCTTGCCTCAGTCTCTTACTGTGCTGGAATTATAGATGCATTCCAGTTCTGTGTTTCTTTGGTTTTGGTTTTAGCTGCAATAGAGAATAAAAAACTTTCTCTATTTTCTTAGGTTTATCAGCTAGAATTTGAGTTAATAGTTGTAATAGAAGAAGGAAAGCATTTAAATGTTACTGCATGCTAATATTTAGGGAAAGTCTTCATTGGAAAGAAGTAAAACTCCAAAAGAAGCAGTTAGACTGAAAGATTATACTCTTAACAGAGTAATACCTTTGAAAAGTGACTACACGAAGAAAATAGATTATAGCGACAGTAAATTGTGGAAATCTTACAAGAAAATCTATGAAGGAAACTAATGAAAGTTAAGTGTTCTTTTAGTAAGATTTGTTTGTGTACATTCATCTTAACCTTGACTCTATCTCTGATAATAAGTATGTTTTGTTCTTTCTGGTACCTCAACCACACCTTTTTCATGAGGAAAAAATACTGTACATCTGGGCAGAAAGGAGGAAGCAGAGAGCCCATTCTGCATCTGCTCTTTCTCCATTGTCATCAGCTCAAAGTAATATGCCAAAGGGACTTTTGAGATGGCATGTTCTGCTCCTCCTTCACTGCCATTTTAACAGATTAGAAGAATTTCAAAGGAATATAGGGAAAAGAAAGATTCCTGGTTTTAGATGTTGACAATGAATTTATGTGTATATGCTGTTCTGGGGCTTAAACCCAGAAAGCACCCCAGCTCTTAAAATTTTGTCTTGAGACAAAGACTCACTAAGTTGTCCAATGAATTTGCAGTTTACCTGATTCAGCCTTCAGACTAGCTGAGATTAAAGAACCATGTGATACTAATTTTAAAAAACTGAGGTGAAATTCTCAATAAACTGTTATAATGTGAAAAACTTCAGTGGCATTTAGTGCATTCAAAATTCATACTCAATAATTGACAGCTTACCATCTTTATTTTGTTCTAAAACAATTTCATCTTCCCAAATGGAAGCTGCCTACCATTGCTTCCCATTCTCCTCTGCTCTTAACATCTGGTAACCACCAGACATTATATTCTGTATTCTGTGTGTGGATTTATCTATTCCAAATATTTCATACCAATATTTACCCTTTTTTGTTTGGCTTCTTTATGATTTTAGGTACTTTCATGTTGTATCATGTATTAATACTTCATTCTTTTTATGGATGAACAATACTCCATTATATACATATACTGTATGTGTCACATTTTTCATTTAACCATTAAAGGATATTTGTGTTGTTTCTATTTGCTTTTGTTGTTGTTCTTTTGAGACAGAGTCTCACTATGTAGTATAAGCTGGCCTTGAACTCATGTATCCCAGACTGGCCTCAAACTCATTGTCCTGCTTCCACCTCCCAAGTACTGGGATTACAGGTGTATGCCACTATGCCTGGCCTCACTTTTGACCATTGTGAATAATGCTGCTATGAGTATTAGTATGTATGAATTTGAATTCCTGTTTCCAATTCTTTGGGATATGTATATGCTAAGAATAGAGTTGATAGGTAACATGGTAATTTTGTGTGTAGCTTTTTGAGGGTTAATTATACTAAGTCAAGGTATGCTTTTAGATATATTGACCAAGCTGGACAACAGTAACTTTATTCTTTTTTTCCTATTGTCTGTCTTTTATTTTGCACTATATATAATATATATATATTTCACTACAAAATGGTCCTTTATTTATATCCCCCTTTGTTGTTTTGTTTTGTCAGAGATGGGTGTTCCAATGAAGTTAGAGAAGCTGTATTTGAAGATGTTTTAAAAGACCTTTTCATGCTTGATGCCAGTCCAAATATTGTAGGTACTTGAATTCAGCAAAATAACCCAAAATAGTCCAATAGTCCATAACAGTAGTGAGTTACCAGCATATGCTGA
>NW_004524648.1:3327947-3353385 GCF_000260255.1 Octodon degus | reverse complement strand
CCCTTCTCATTTATAAAAGATCTATCTCTCTGTTTCCTATTATCTGTTTTTATTTTGCTTTTTATGTATTTATACTTCTAGTTTCTCATATAAGCAAAACCATACGCTATAAGCTTGTCTCTGATTTATTTCACTTAATGTGGTTTCAAGTACACCATTTTCCTACAAATGAATCAAATTTGTCATTATTTATGGCAGGGTAGAACTCTATTGTGTATAAATACTGTATTTTTTATCCATTCATATGTTGACGGATATATAGACTGCTTCCAAGATTTAACTACTATGAAATGTGCTGCTATAAACACAAATATGCATTATCACTATAATATGATGTGTTTGACTCTTTTAGGAAAATGATGCCTAGAAGGAAAATAGCTGGGTCAAATGGAATTTCCAGTTTTAGTTACTTGAGGAATCTCCATACTGATTTCCATAGTGATTGTACCAAATTACACTCCCATCAACAATTTAAAAAAAAAAATGTTCATTTTCTCCCACAGCTTTTCCAGCATTTATTATTATTTGGTTTCTTAAAGATAGCAATTTTTTCTGGAGTGAAATGGAATTTCAGTGTTATTTTAGTTTGCATTTTTCAAGTAGACACTTTTGTTGAAATTTTTCTATGTACTTATTGGCCATTTTTACTTCATCTGAAAAGTATATTCATTTCAGATGCCCATTTTTAAAATTCAGGGTTGTCTAATTTTTTTTCTTTAGTTCTTTATATATTCTAGATTTTAGTCTTCTGTCTGATTAGTAGCTGGCAATAATTTTTGACCCATTCTTTAGTTTGTCTCTTCAGTCTTTTGGTGGTTTCCTTTGCTGTGCAGCTTTTAAATTTGATATGACCCCATCAGTTGATTTTTGGTATCACTTTGTGTGCAACCAGAGTTTCTGTCCAGAAAGTCTTTGCCTATGTCTTAAAACTTTTGTTCCTATTTTGTCTTCTAGCATATTGTGTTTCTGTTTTAATATTTGGATCTTTGATCCATTTTGATTTTAATTTAGTGCATGGTGAGAAACACGCGTCTAGGTTCAATCTTCAGCATATGGATAGTCGGTTTTCTTAGCACCATCAAAAAGGCTGCCTTTTCTCCACTGAAGTATTTGACTTCTTTGTCAAAGATAAGGTAGTGAATGAGCCTAGTGTTGTTTCTACATCTTCTATTCTGTTTCATTAATCCACAAATCTGTGTGTTTTGTTTTGTCCATACCATATTACTATCACTGTAGCTTTATGGTGTAACTTGGAATCTGCCTTGTCTTTTTTACCTAAAATGGCTTTCACCATTGTAGGTCCCTTCTGGTTCCATATAATTTTAGAATTGCTTTCTCTAGTTCTGTGAGGAATGCTGTTGGGATTTTGGTTGGAATTGTATTAAATCAGTGTAGCAGTTTTGGAAATGTGGTTGTTTTGGCTGCCCTGGTTCTCTCTACCCAGGAATAGGGGATATATTTCCATTTTCTGATTTATCTTGGTTTTTAAATTTATTTTTTGTTGGGGCTGGTGAGATGGCTCAGTGGTCTAAAGCACCTATTTAGAACAAGCTTAGCAAATCACAGGGACCTCGGTTCAATCCCCCAGCACCACATGCCAGCCAGCGCCGCCCCCTGGTGGCCTGAGCTGGCCACACACACACACACACACACACACACACACACAAATAAAAATTTTTTTAATTAAATAAATAAATAAATAAATAAATTTATTTTTTGTAGTACCATAAGGCTGAAATTCCAGAGTGCTCTAACACTAAGCTCTATCCCCAGCCATTTAAAGTTTTTAAAAAGTTTTATGACAGGGTTTTGTTAAGCACCCAAGCTGACCCTGAATTTGTAATCCTGCCTCTGCCTCCCAAGGAGTTAAGATTACTGACATATGCCACTACTTAGCTGATTCTGGGTTTGGTTTTCATTTCTTGTGATTAATGATGCTGAGCACATTTTTATGTTTTCATTGGCAGTTTGTATATCTTCTTTTTTAAATTTTTTTTTTTTGGTTTATTTATTTATTTATTTAGTGTGTGTGGCCAGCTCAGCCCACCAGGGGGCGGGGCTGGCTGGCATGTGGTGCTGGGGGATTGAACCACAGTCCCTGTGCTTTGCTTAGCTTAGCTTAGCTTGTTCTAAGTAGGTGCTTTAGACCACTAAGCCATCTCACCAGCCCCAGTTTGTATATCTTCTTTGGAGAAATATCTGTCCAACTCCTTTGCCTGTATATACATATATGTGTGTGTTTATATAATGTATATTCATATTTATATATAAATATCCATTTATATAAATAAATATGCATATATAAAACATTTATATATAAATATATGTTCATATATAAAATATATATATATATATTTTATGGGGGCCTGGCCCTAGCTCAGGCCTTTAAGTGGCTGCTTCCACAAAGCTGTCAGCCTCAGGTTGCTGGAGTTCGAACCTCACAACTCTCCCGCTGGCCAAAAGTGCCCTGAAGGCATTCGAGGAACCAATATATATATATATAAATGTATTGGGCTGAGGGTCTTACTATGCAGCTCCAACTCAGAGTGATCCTCCTGTTTTCAGCCTCCACCATGTCCAAATCCCATGGCCGGCTCAGCCCACCCAGGTGTGGGGCCAGTGTGGCACACATTAACAAGGATCCCCCTGTGTTTTCCTAAGCAGGCACTTAGTCTGCTGAGCTATCTTGCCAGCCCTGCCAGTTTTTAATTATGTTTTTCTCTGTTGTTGATTTTGAAGAGTTTTTTATATATTATATATATTCTAGGTATTAGACCCTTATCACATGGCTGATTTTCAAGTATTTTCTCCCTTGTGGCACCTGTGGCTGTATTTTCTTAATCATGTCCTTTTTGTTTTTGTTTTTGTTTTTTTGTTTTGGGTTTTTTTTTTTTTTTGGCAGAACTGGGGATTGAACTCAGCCCCTTGCGCTTGCCAGGGAAGCACTTATTCTACTGAGCCACCTCCCTGGCCCAATCATGTCCTTTTTGTATAAAGGTTTTTAATTTTCATGAATTCCAACCTACATATTTTTCTTTTGTTGTTCATGCTTTTGGTATTGATGCTAATTATTTGCTGAGATAGGATGGTAGAAATATTGTAAAACTTGTATTGACCTTTTAAAACTTTAGTTTCATACATATGGATAGTATATTTTGATCATACTGTCTTTGTATTTCCCTTACTCCCTCCCTGCTATCCCCTTCCTCTTCTCTGGTAATAGTGTCCCTTGTACTTTCATGTCATCTTTATTTTTAGATTCCATATATTAAAGAAAGCATGCGATACTTTCTTAATCATTTATTTAGCTTATTAAACATGATGATTTCCAGTTCCATTTTCTTCTTTATAGTTGAATAATAGTCTATTGTGTATATGCTCCATTTTCTCTGTTCATTCATCTCTTGATGGGCATCTAGATGTGTTTCACATGGAAGTGGAAGTTCTGATTTTAGGTTTTTTTAGTAATGGTAATGCTGATTTGCATAGAGGCTATAGTAATTTACATCACAGCAATAGTGTAGGTGTGATCCTTTTTACCACATCCTCACCAGCACTTGTTATATTTTGTATTCTTGATGATAACCATTCAGATTGGGGTGAGATAGAGTCTGAGTGTAGTGTTGACTTGGATTTTCCCCATAGCTGAAGATGTTGAACATTTTAAAAAATATTTGTTGGCCATTTATATTTAATTTGTCCATTTATTAATTGGACTTTTTAATATTTGGATTTTTTTTTTTTGAAACAGGGTTGTACTAAGTTGCCCAGGCTGGGCTGGACTTGAACTTGTAATCCTTTAGCCTCAGCCTCTTTTGATATTAAATTTTTAAAAGTATATGTATATTGTAGATGTTGAACCTCTGACGAATAGCTGGCAAAGGTTTTCTCCTATTCAGTACCCTGTTTCTTCACTGTTTTTGTTTGTTTGTTTGCTATATGAAACTTTTTGATTTGATGATCGAAAAGTTGCTATTATTTCCTGAATTATTGGAGTCCTGTTCAGAAAGTCTTTGCCTCTGTGTTTGACTTCAAGTGTTTTTCCAGTATTTCCTTTTAGGAGTTTCAAAGTTTCATGTCTGCATCCTAGGACTTTGATCCTTTTTGAGATGAGTTTTCTATAGGGTAAAAGGGATGTAGTTTTAATCTTTTACATACGGATATCCACTTCTGCATATCTATATATGGATCTCCACTTTTCTTAGCACCATTTGTTAAAAGAGGCTATCTCTTCTCTAGTATGTTCTTATTGGTCTACATGTCTATTTTTGTGCAAGAACCATGCTGTTTTTGTTTTTTTCTAAATCATGCTGTTTTTGTAACTGGCAAATCCCACAGCTATTCATCCATTAATGAGTATTGGGGCTATTTCTAACATTTAGCTACTACAAGTTATGCTTCAATAAACACGGGTGTGCATACCTGAAAAAAATAAAATCAGGTACTGTGCTGCCTCCAGTGTTGCTCTTTTTGCTTAAAATGGTTTTGCTATTTGTGTTTCTGTGTGAATTTGAAGATTTTTTTTCCTACTTTTCTGAAGAGTGTCATTGGATTTTGGATGGGGCTAGCATTGAATCTGTATGTCACTTTTGGTAATATGACTATTTTAACTGTATTAATTCTGTTGATTTACAACATGGAGATCTTGTCATCTTCTAGTTTCTTCTTCAGTTCCTTATTCAATATTCTGTAATTTTCATTATAAAATTCTCTCACTTCCTTAGTTAGGTTGATTCTTAGGTATTTTTTATATAATCATAAATGAAATTATTTTCTTGATTTCTTTTCTTAGCTAGTTCATCATTGATGTACAGAAAAACTATTAATTTCTTTATATGCATGCATGTGTGTTTGTGTGTGATATTCCTGAATCTAGGAACTTCCCACTGAGAACTACCCTAACTACTTTGATCCCTGTGGGAAGCATAAGGGAGTTGGTATTCTTTGTGTTTTAAAACATCATTGTGTTTACCCTGTGTCATAAAAAGTCATATTTAATACCAATTGAATAATTTCTAGCAGAACAATAAGAGAAAGTTTTAGCCTTTTTTTTTCTGAATGATTCAAGGCTAGTTCTGCTATCTATATTTAACTTCTCTGTTTTTGCTTCCACGTCTGCAAAATGTGGATACATTAGTTGGGCCTCAAGAAGTTATTTTAAAATTCCATAATCGACTGGGGATATAGCTCAGTGGCACAGTGCCTGCTTGGTGAGTGCGAGGTTGTGAGTTAGATTCCTGGAACCAATAAAATAAAACTCCATAATCTTTTTTTCATAATCTCTAAAATGTCTGAATTTTACTGAAAAAGCTAATTGTTTACTTCTGTAAACAGTTGTTTGCCTGTATACTTCTGGTTTTAGTTCTGACAAGTTAAATTATACTGGTGAATTCCCAAGATCTTTTTTAAGTTAAGGCAACCTATAAGCATCATGTGTTGGTATTGTTTCAAGTATGAACTTTGATTTTTATTGAGGAAATTAGTTTATTTTTTCTTTCTTTTTTTTTTATGGTGCTGAGGATTGAACTAGAAAATGCTGTACCACTCAGCTGCACACTGAGCCCCTATTTTGGATTTGTATTGAAGCCAGACTTAGCAAATTTTGTTGATTTCTCTGACAGTATTGTGAAAGAGATTATGTTTACTAATCTCTTTTGAAAGAGGTAACATGATACATTTTGCTCCTTTCCCTTGTAGGTTCTTTGGTGGTTAATTATCCTTTTGATGATGATGAGCAAGGACTTGTCTTATATAGTAAATCACCAGATGACGCCGTGTTCCAACAAGTAGCACTTTCTTATTCCAAGGTAGGCTTATGCTTGAACATCAGATACTATAAAATTAATTCATTTAGGAATGCCTTAAAAGAAAGTCCTGAAACACATAGGCAATTGTAAATGTTCCGTGACTATTTCATTGAGCCTTTAGGCTTTTTCGCTTCTTTTTCCTCACATCATTTTTAAACATACTAAATATCTTTCTCCATTATTCCCTAAGCTCAGTTAATGTCTTTTTATCTGTGGTTTTTAGCACCCTACCTGGAATATGTGCATTATAGTTTATTTAACAAAATCTCTAAACTATAAGCTTAGTAAATAGGCTAGAGGAATAGGATTGACAAACTATTTATACCTCCAAATCTTGCCCACCACTTGTTTTTTATAAATCACATTTTACTGACATACAGCCACAGCCATACTTTTACAGATCATCTATGACTGTTTTCTCTTTCAGCATTTAAAAACAAGTCTGTGTAATTTACCATATTAACAAACTAAAGAACGACATTACAGTCACCTTAATAACTGCAAAAAGTAGAATTAAGTAGTTGTAAGACTTTTAAGTCTATAAGACCTAGTATTTTTATTATTTGGCCCTTTACAGAAAAAACATTGTTGCTGGGTATGCTGGCACATACCAGTAATCTCAGCACTTGGGCTACTGAGGCAGAAGATTCACTGAGTTCAAGGCTAGCCTGGTCTACATAGCAAGATGCTATCTCAAAAAAACAAAAAAGAGAAAAACCTGTCAATGAGTGGTTTAAGGTATTTAAAAATCTTATAGTAATATGCAGTAAGGGAAATCAGGCAGAAGTTTCTGTGTTTTCTCAACATCCTATAAGGAACATTGATTACTTTTTAAATCAGAAATGTTAAAATTTGTATGTGAAAATTTCATTTAAAAATTATTCTTAGAAAATGTTATAGTCATGCATGTAGTCTTAGAAAAGCCAAATACAGTGATGACTATACAATAATCGGTCTCCCAGAATTTTTCCCCAAATGATACAAAATGACTTTACAACTACCAAAACACTACTATCTACTAAATACTACAAAAAGATATTGAAGGGGCCAGGGAGATAATTTAGTGGCATGGACACCTGTCTGGCAAACACAAGGTCCCAAGTTCAATCCCCATTACCAAAAAAAAAAAAAAAAAACAGATATTAAAACTACAAAATAACTGAGCTTTTTTAAAAAATTGAGACAACTCAGCATAATTAGTCACTTATCCCACTTTCACCCTACTGTGAGACTTAATGATGAGGAAAAGAATCAAGGTGCAATATGTATATGTACCAATTCCCTCACAGTGAGTATATTTATTGTGCGTTATAAATATGTACTGATAAAAAGGGGAGGTATAAAAATACTAGGAAAAGAAATTTTATACACATCACTAAGATAACTCTCTCACCAATAAGAAACAATCCAAAGGAAATTAGAAGTTTATTCCCCAAACATTAAATATACAACCAGGGAGGAGCTGGCAAGATAGCTCAGTGGACTAAAGTGCCTGCTTTGGGGGCCAGGGAGATGGCTCAGTAGAGTAAGTGCTTCCCTGGCAAGTGCAAGGGTCTCAGTTTAATCCCCAATCATGCAAAAAAATAAATAAATAAAGTCCCTGCTTAGGCAAGCTTAGGCAAGCACAGGGACCAAGGTTCTGTCCCCGGCACCACATGCCATACCAGCCCTGCCCCCAGGGTGGGCTGAGCCAGCCAGAGTCCAGGCGTAGTGGCTCATGCCTGTAATCCCAGGGCTGAGGAAGCTGAAAGCAGGAGGATCACTATGAGTCCAAGCTGTGTAATAAGACCCTGCAACAACCAAATACATTAAAAATAAGTAAATAAATAAATAAAATTAATAAATATAGAACCAAGGAGAAATAGAAAGTTGATAATGTCTGGTATATGTATCAATCTTTTTTGTCATTTCTATTTTTGATGTAATATCTAGAAAATAAAGGTCACAAAGATTTATGGCCTGTAACAGTCTTTAAGTTATAATAGTGTTAGCTTATGCATTTAGGTTTATGATCCATCATGAGCTGGTTTGCAGGTATAGTATAAGGAAGAAAGTACATAAATTCATTCTTTTACATGTACATGTTTACTTGCCTCTATATCATTTTTGAAGATTATTATGTTCCCATTGAACTGGATTGGCATCATTGTCAAAATGCAGTTATCACAATGGCACAAAGCCATTAATGTACTTCCTATCACCCTTTAGAATTCTTCAGACTCCTTCAGTGCTCTAAGAAGCAAGTCAGAGTGTTAGTAGTTATGACCTAGAACTGTGCTATCCTACAGTGGAATACCGTGGATGATATATTAAGATGGAAGAAGAGTGTTAGAAATTCTGTTTACATTTTTAAATGTATCCTTTAATTTTTATGCACATTTATAAAATACATTAGTCCAATAGTAGATTAGTACATCTATATAATTTAAAATTAAGTGGATAGGGGCCGGGGAGATGGCTCAGTGGAATAAGCGCTTCCCTGGCAAGCGCAAGGGCCTGAGTTCAATCCCCGGTTCGAAAAAAATAAAATAAAATAAAATTAAGTGGATGGATAAGTAGCCATTGATGAAAGTAGAGATGCAGACTGTTATAAATACTATGCTATAAGCCTTTCATGGAAATCCAAAAGCTAACATGTGTACAATTACTGTAGTGATCTAATTCATATGGCTGGGAACGTAGCTCAGTGGTACAGGCTTACCTTGCGTGCACAAGGCCCTTGGTTCAATCCCTAGTACCAGGGGAAAAAATGATAACTTTTAGAGTTTGACTCATTTAGTCTTTATTACAACCCTAGGGCAGTCCTATTGCTATTTCTACTTTTTAGATGAGAAAATTTAAACTCAGATATGTTAATTGCCTAAGGTTAAGAAAGAGACAAAGTTGGGATTCAAGGCCAAGTGGTCTGGGAGATCTTTTGTAAATGAGACGGGAACCAAGAGATTAAAGAAGGGGGAGGAAGAAAAAGGGAAGAGGATGTCATAAAAAGTAAGATGTATTAGGTACATGGACCATATCCCCATGATGAATGTAATCATTGTGTACTACAGACATGTACTAATGAAAGAAAAAATTTTAAAAAGACTACTTAGGTGGTTTGACACAAAATTCTATTCAGCTGGTATGTTATTTAGCTTGTCATTATGACTATGCAATAAAGACCAAAGGAAGGGTAAGCAAGAAATAAGCTTTTTTTTTTTTTTTTTTTTTTTTTTTTTTTTTTTTGTGGTCACCTGAGCCCACCCTGAGGACAGGACTGGCATGGCATGTAGTGCCAGGTATTGGACCGGGGTCCCTGCACGCTGCCCTAAGCTTGCGTAAGCAAGCTCTGTAGACCACTGAGCTATCTCACCAGCCCAAAAAATAAGTTTTAAGGAAGACTAGAGTAGTACAATTTTTTAACCATTCTATACTTTTTATTGTAATATTTACTGTTTCTGTCAGCACACAAAAATAAATTACTTGCTTTACTGTGTAACAGTGAAATATCAATACTGCTGCCCTCCAATAAAGAATTATTATTTTTTTAAAATGACTTATTTTAAGTGTGCTTTTTATTATAATCGTAGCCTTTAATTAGTATATTAAGTTTCTGGAAAGGGGTTGTTCATCTATTTTAAAGTTAAATGGTTAATTGTCAGAAGTGGTGGGAAAATGAAAAACTGTTAACTTTTCTTTTTTTGGCAGAACCAGAGATTGAACTCAGACCCTTGCATTTGCGGGAAGCGCTTATTCTACTGAGCCATCTATCTCCCCAGCGCCTCTGTTAACTTTTCATACTTTTCTGATTTTTTTCTATTTCCAAGAGAGAAATTAAATTTTGACCATTTGTCCTATTTCGGTTTCCCCAGGCACTCTAGTCAGAAGTAATCTCTATCTCTTCTGGATTCCAATAGCACTTATTTGTGCCTCTGTGGCAGTTTTTCTTACCTTCATTGAGTAAGCGATTGTACATGTGCTGTATGCCAGACACTGGGCTGGATGTTTGAGGACACAGAGATGCAAAAAAAGAATATTGCCTTGGTGGACAGAAAAGGGGCAATCACTTGGAAAAGGACATTTGTTGTATATTGTACAGAGTACAGGGGACCCATTGTAGCACCTAGATGTCAGGGGAAGCTGCTACTCCATACTGTATGTTATATTACTTTTTCTAGACTTTAAGCTCACTGAAATTATGAAATGAATGTGTGAATATGAGCTGGGGTTTTTAGAGACTTTGTGCTGGACTTTATATTTCTTATAATTGCAAGTAACACATGAAGCCTTACAAATTGTTTAATAAAGCACATTTAATTTTAATTTTACAAATAAGTTCACATAGTGAAGATCCAAATGGCATTTTAAAAAGAACTTACAATGAAGTCTCACTGATTCCTATGGACCCATTCAATTCTTCCCTCTCATCCACCCCTCACATTCACTATTGCAACCATTTTTGTTATTTTCCTGTATCTTTCCAATATTTTTTCATGTAGTACAAACAAAAGAATCTTTTTTTGATTTTCCAGGAAAATTCCCAGATGTTTCAAGGTAGACCTTGCAAGAATATGTACCCTAATGAATATTTCCCTCATGGCATAACAAATGGAGCTAATTGGTATAATGTCCCAGGTAAAAATTTTCAAGTCCTTACAATTTGATGGGTTTTTTGCTCTCCTGGACAGTGCTTCTTGTCACTAATCTTTTTTGTTTTGTTTTGTTTTGTTTAATTTGAAGAAAGGACCATTCCTTTAAAAAAAATTGTTTAAATAGCTTAAGACATTCAAATAACCTTTTTAACTAATTTGCTTTTTGAGTAAAAATAATATATTACCAGTTCCTAATAAGTGTAACATTTTCCTTAATGTGCCCATAGGAAAATGTAGACTACACCTGAATACTATTTGAACATATAAGTACATATTTAGCCTGGACAACAAGTATCACACAGCCTTCCCAAGAATGCATTTTATTATTTTTTTAACCAATTCTGGTCCAAGATAAATTTGACTTTTTACTAAGAATGCTTCCTATCTTGTAGGATCTGAATATTAAAACATCTTATAATGACTAAATTTTCTGTCCTTTAGGTGGTATGCAGGACTGGAACTATTTACAAACAAATTGCTTTGAAGTAACTATTGAACTAGGTTGTGTGAAATATCCATTTGAGAAAGATCTGCCGAAGTTTTGGGAACAGAATCGAAGATCTTTAATCCAGTTTATAAAACAGGTGACTATGTAGGAGTGAAGTATGATTTTGTCCAAGAGCAAGATTTTTGTGTATGATTTTAGAATAGACCCTTTTAAATTCCAGTTTGTTTTAGTTTACCCAGTTTGTATTCCAATTTGTTTAGTATATTTATCTAGAAAATTTATGGATGCTACTGAATTTATCTGAATGTACCAAAAAGAGTTAAAGAAAATAATTAAACAAGTTAGTAACATTTTGCGCTTAATGGTTACTGGTCACTTTTTATCTTCTCTTTATAAAAAGTACTAAGCATAAATTAGCTACATCCCTAAACTTGTCAGGCGATAGAAAGATGAGCTTTGAGGTAAATGATTTTATTCTTTTTCTTACTGCCAGGGGTCATGGTGAGACATTTAATTTCCTTTTATTTGTATATACATGGTGACCTATAGGTGAAGCTCTAAGAAATATGCTAATGGTTATTTAGTATAATCTGACTAATAAAACTTCATACATGTCTGCTGTTATTGTTTTCGTAAGTAGTATGGGATAGTTTTTGGGTCTGTACTAATACTTAAAATCATTTTATTCTGGAAAAAATTAAACATAAAGAAGTTTTAAGACTAGCACAATAAAGGAAACACTCTTATTCCTACACCGAGGTTTGACAGGGTTGGGTTTTTTTTGTTTTTTTTTTTTATAGTTTTTAACATTGTTTGCTTTATTTATATGAAACATATACACAAACAATGCACATTTTTGGCTGAACTATTTTAATGTAAGTTTGAGGTGTTAAGATGTCTTACCCCAAAATATTTTAGCATCTATCTCCTAAAAATATTTTTTTCCTCTGTTATCTCCAAATGCCATTATCTCACCTGAGAAAGTTAACAGTAATTCTCAATTATTATTTAACACCTAGTCTATATTAAAGTTTTCACATGTGTTCCCAAAATGTAATTTTATGACTGTATTTTAGAACAGGATCCAGTCAAATTTTGTGCATTGCATTTGATTATTATATCTCTATATAATCTGCCGGGGTATTTTTCCTGCCTTTTTTTTTTTAAATGACATTTTCTTTTGGAAAAGGCCAGTTTTCTTATAGAGTATCCTGTATCCTGAAATAGGTAGAATAACCCAAAGTTTATTATTTTACCCTTTGTGATAAAGGCAAACCAAGACTATGAAAACTTAAGTCTTTAGACACTAAAACTTTTAGTGAGTATTTGTATATAGCTTTATTCTAAACTAAATTCCTGTTTCGTTAGTTTACATTTTAACCATCTTTCGTTTTGGATGTGAACTCTCAATTAGATGATGATCTTTACCGTTAAAATCTGGTGTTTTGTCCTTTATTCAGGTTCATCAGGGTGTCAAAGGATTTGTCCTTGATGCTACCGATGGCAGGGGTATATTAAATGCCACCATTAGTGTTGCTGAAATTAATCATCCAGTGACTACTTATAAAACTGGAGATTACTGGCGTCTCTTAGTTCCAGGAACTTATAAAATCACAGCATCTGCTCGAGGGTGAGTGATAAGTGCTTTAGAAATACATACTGAGGATAAAACAAACATGGCACAATTCTGCAAGATTACTTCAGAAAGTTCTAGAGAGCCTGCTAAGCAACCTGGAGTTTGATGCTGGGACATTTATAATTTGTTTCATTCTCCTCTAATGGAAAATTAGAGTGTGCAAAATGTCAGATGTAAGAAATCTATGCACCTTCACCTTTCTCTGCTCTGCTTACCAAATCCTTATTGAGATACAAATCCCATAGTGAGCAGTTTCCTTCTGGTAAGTATCTATTAATTGAAAAAAGAAGCTATTCTTGTTCTGCCATGTGCTCTAGTCACAGCGTCCAGTAGGTGCCACTGTGTTACATAACACATACATATCTTCAGAGCCTTTTAAAGCTGTACATTTTTTTTAGTGTTGTACATTTACTGTTGCTTCAGAGTAGGGCATTTTCATCTTTTATAAAGGTTTTATTCCCAAAGATTTATTTATTAAGCTTTTCTGCTGGCCTCAAACTCCTGAACTTCAGTAGTCCTCCCTCTAGTCTCCCAAGTTAGCTGGGACTAAAGGTTAATGCCATGGCTTCCAACTTATTTTTATTCATTAAAGAAAAGAGGGAGAATGGGTCAGGCATAGTGACACATACCTGTAATCTCAGTACTTAGGAAAATAAGGAAGAAGGATCATGAGTTTGTTGTCAACCTAAGCTACATAGAGAGTTAAAGGCTGGGTGGTTGGTTGGTTGGTTTTGTTGTTTTTATATTTAGTACAGGGTCTTTAGGGTCTCACCACACAGATCAGCCTCGAAGTGATTCCCCTGTTTTCAGCCTCCCAAGTGCTGGGATTACAGGTGCACACCACCATACCCAGTCTCTCATTCTCCATCTCAGCATGTCCCGGGGCGGGGCTGGCAGGGCACTCCAGGGATCTGCCTAAGCAGGCACTTTAGTCTGCTGAGCTATCTGGCCGGCCCTGGTTTTGTTTTTTGAGACAAGGTTTCACTATGTAGTTCAGTCTGGCCTGGAACTCACTGTGTAGGTCAGGCTGGCCTCTAACTGGTGGCAATCCTGCTTCTACCTCCCCAGGCCTGGGATTACAGGTATTGGGTCACCATGCCCAGCTATGTTGTTATCTCTTTTTTTTGTAAGGCTTTCAAATATCTTATGGTTTATAAATAGAGGGGTTAGAACCTCACCACTTAGTAACAGAGTCTTTTCTTTGGTCTATTTTGGAGCCTTTTAAAGCTCTACATTTTTTTTAGTGTTGTACATTTACTATTGCTATAGTAAATACTATGGCCAGCAAAAAAGCTTAATAAATAAATCTTTGGGAATACTGTATCACATAAATAAAAGCAGCAGGGGATCTGAAGTAGGTCAAGAGTAATGTGTTTGGGAATGAATGTCCTAAGTTGGTACCTCTCAAACTTTCCCATCCACATACCCTAATGGCAGACAAGTGAATTCAGATTCCAGCAGACATGAGGTATTTACTGCAAGCACAAACTTTCATTTGAAATCATATTTTTAATTTTAAAAATTCAGAACCAAGGAGATAGCTCAGTAGAATAAGCGCTTGCCTGGCAAGTGTGAGGGCCTGAGTTCAATCCCCGGTTCCACCAAAAAATAAATAAATAAATAAATAAAAAGTTCATTCCTATTTTACATGTACCTATTTCTCTTTGTTGATTAATGTTTTAAAACATTGTAAATTACCTCAAGGTCGAAAACATGATTTTATAAGAAGATACACTACATTTATTCAGAAGATTCATGTATGGGATCACTATGAGTCCAAGCTGCATAGTGAGACCCTGTACCAAATATATAAATGAAAAAAAAAAAATACTCTTCTCCAGGGCCAGCAAGATAGCTCAGTGGATTAAGCGCCTGCTTTGGCAAGCGCGGGGATTGGAGTTCCACCCCCAGTCCCACATGCCACACTGGCCCTGCCAGCTGAGCTGGAGACTGAGTCCGGGTGTGATGGTACACGCCTATACTCCCAGCACTGGGGAGGCTGAAAACAGGAGGATCACTACAAGACCAACCTGCGTAGTGAGACCTTGTACCAAATACATAAATGGAGATTAAAAAGAATTCATATATCCTCTATTTCCCAATATAGTACTCGTGTACTTCAGCTGAAAAGTGTACCTCTGATCTTTCTGCTTCATTATAGGTATAACCCAGTTACCAAGAATGTAACTGTCAAGAGTGAAGGTGCTATTCAGGTCAACTTCACACTTGTTCGATCATCAGCGGATGCAAATAATGAATCTAAAAAAGGAAAGGGGGATAGCACCAGCACTGATGATACCAGTGACCCAACTACTAAGGAGTTTGAAGCTTTAATTAAAGACCTTTCAGCTGAGAATGGCTTGGAAGGCATCATGTTAAGCTCCTCCTCAAACCTGGCTCTTTATCGATACCATTCATATAAAGACCTATCAGAATTTTTGAGAGGACTTGTAATGAACTATCCACTTATTACAAATCTTACCACGTAAGTGTCACCTTCTTTCTGTCTTTTCTTTTTTTGTCCTTAAAACAGTTTATTCAACATCAGCCATGTTGAATAGGGTCTTACTATGAGGTATGTGTTTGGGACCTGAAGGTACAGAGTTGGAGTTTACTTCTTTTGCAATAGATATCTAGTTGGAGGTATTCCTAACAATGAATCTCAGAAACTTTTATGGGGTATCCTGGAGGAGAATTATTTGTTAAATTAGCAATGTACAGTCTGAGCCCTTGTGAAATGTAAAATTACTCTGGGTAGCCACTTACTCTGGCTGAATATCAACATGACTTTCTACTTTGCAGCTGCCGATTCATGTTCTGACTACATATTGCTTAGTTTTATTTTGATGATGGCAAGGAAAGGATATGGAACTGTGAGTTTATCAGGGATCAGGTGTAAGATTTTTTTCAGATTAAAAAATGAATCCTGGTTGCTGTCATTTTTTGTACTCTATTCATATCTCTGTTACCCAAGGCTCTAGGAATATGCTTGAGGTCCCTGGAAAAACATGTAATATACTGGCTTGTGTAAAACTGATGGTTCAGCCAGGCGTTTTCTTCACTTTCTGGAGTTTCTCTGCCTCACTTTCCTTGTTTCTTTAGAAGTCTTCTTTAAGTCTTGTTAGTTGCTCCAAAATTGTTTCCATGATTAGTTTATTCTTAAGGTTTGCATATTGTAGCTAAGGTCTTGACATTTTCCCTTAAGTTTATAGTTTTGTTCTGCATGTCTAATGAACATGGTGTGCCCTTTTACCTTTTTACTTTATCTTTCTTCATTGGTCCTCTTAATTTATCAGAAAATTTAGCTCCTTAAATTCTTTTTTTCTAGCTTCTTAAATTCTGATTTATACTTTTTATAGATGCAAAGAGTGACATTTACTTTGGTGATACAAATTACTTCCTTTCCTTATTTGATTCTTTAATCAGCTGATTCTACCTTATTCAGATTTCAGAATCATTCATCTTACAGAATTTTAGTATCGTCAGGAATAATTTTTTATTAATCTTTTTCAATGCTAATCTATTTTTTCTGTCTAACTGTACTGAATCTCTCCTTACATTTAAGAAAGCATACCTTAGGCCCAGAGCTCTCATGGGCAAACAGAACATTTGACCTTTTTTTGGTATGTTTTCAATGAATTATTTTTGCTGCAAAACTAATATTGCACTTAAAATATTGTCTCATTTATCTAGGTTTAAATTTTAAAAAGAAAGTTATATGTAAACATTTCCATAATAAAAATTTAAGTGAAAAAAATTGAGTTCGTTTTAAAAACAGAGACTATTTATCATGTACAGGTATAAATTCTCTATGGTGAAGGCGATCATTATATATATCTAACATGTACCAATACAATCTGATTTTTAAAAAAAGAGTATAAAAAAATACTGTGAAGATGGTATGAAAAGGACTGAATTTGGAGAAATGCTGAACTAAATCATAATATTTCCTAAATCTGATAATAGTTTACTTCTATTTGGCTTTTTTTTTTTTTTTTTTTTTTGGTCGAGGGAAACAAAAGGTTTTCTGATGTAAGGATTTATTCTGGTGATTATGTTTTGTGTTCATTTTTATTTTTAAAATCTATAATTCAAAGTTAACACAGTGCTTAATTATTTGTTGACTTTTTGTTTCTGGCCTTTGAAAGTTTGGGACAGAGTGCTGAATATCGTCACATTTGGTCCCTTGAAATCTCCAATAAGCCCAACATATCTGAGCCGGAGGAACCGAAGATTCGTTTTGTTGCTGGTATCCATGGAAATGCTCCAGTTGGAACTGAACTGCTTTTGGCTCTCGCAGAATTTCTCTGCCTAAACTACAGAAAGAACCCAGCTGTTACCCAAGTAAGAGAATAGCCTGCTTTGACATGTTTTAAAAGGAAAAAGCTCTATGATACGTTGATATCAGGGAACCATTTAAAAAATTTTAAGTCTCTTTTTAGATTTTTACACAGAAGCACTTTTGGTATATTACAAATGTTGCTCTTGAAAAAGGAACAATTTTTATATGTACTCATTGTTAATAGTGCCTTTTATTGTATTTCTGTGTGTATATGAAGAGACATACAGAAAAAATAAAGGTTTTTATTTAACTCTTTACTCCTTTACTTAAGCAAAATTACCTTTCATTTTTTAATATAAAATTTTTTATTGGTACATCTATGGAGTATATGATTACATTTATCAAGGGGAGTTTGTACATGTATGTAACACATCTTTTTTGCTGCTGTTCCCTTTTCCTGCCTGTTCTTCCAACTTTTGTTCTCTTTTCCATTTGCAAACCAAGCTAACCTTCTAAACTTTTGACTCATACTACATCATAGCCTAAGGGGCTTTTGAATAAGGCACTACATTGAAACATGTAGTGAAAGACAGTTTTTCTTTCCATGTAGTGAATTTTAAAAATTGTTTAATAGTAGTAACAGATTCTACAAAATGTGGTACAGCATTGTCTATTTAGCTATCTGTGACTACAGTAAAGAACTTTGATCCAGAGGTTTGATCATATATGATTAGACAAGCAGTCTAGTTCTGTGCTGTCTCAGGAAAAGAAAATAAAGAGTGCAAACTTCTAGAACATTCACTAATTGATACTGTCTGACTTTAAAGAACTAACATTTGTTGACTATATACTGTGTACCAACTGGGTGCTTTACGTATATTATTGATTTAATTTTCAACTCTACAAGAGTGATTATCTCCCTTTTATACATGTGAAAACTAAAGTAGAATTATTTGTTAACTTATCCATCATCTTCCATCTAGTAATTGGCAGAATAGGATTTTAAATCCAAACCCAAATTGAGTTTAATTTTGTTTATTTTTTCTGTAAAAAATTATAAATAGCACTAAATGTATCCTATTCTAGACCTCCATGCAGTTTAGTCATACCATACTGCCTCCCCCAAAAGTTATTTGGAAAGCATTGATATCTTATTTAGGATCATGATGTGTGACTAGGTCAGATGAACTTAAATGAGGCTTGATCAAAAATCATTTTGCAGTCTTTAGCAAAGCACATTCCATTGCGACTTGTTATAAGTTGTAAATAGTTTCTCAAAGACATGTTTGTTCTATTTTTAAATGGGAGAGCATCTAAGTCAGTTTTTCAACCTGGACTGCAGTTTTGAGACACCAAAAAAATACCAGTACCTGGGCCTCCTCCCCAGAGTATCAGTATTTCTTTAAAAACTCCTTAGGCTCCCAAAGTCCAATGAGGTTGGGTTTTGCTTTTGATTTTTTTGGAAATACTAGAGACTGAACTGGGACCTTGCACAGGCAAAGCACCTGCTTGCAGTACTTCTGAGCTATCCTCCCCCAGCCCAGGATTTCTTAGTTTCAGCTAGATATGTGACTTACTGGTCTTAGAGTTTAAGAAACTATACAACTTAGTCCTAGCAGGAACTTCAGAACTCTTCCCAAGAGAATTTGGCTTACTGGTGTAAATGGACTTGAATAATCATTCATAAAACATTTTCACTTAAGACTGCCATTTGTCTTGACCTAAGGGTCAAAAGTACCCAGAAAGCTTAAGCATATGGCACAGCTAAAGATCTCCATCACCAGAGATTTTGATCTAGTAGGCCTCTTGTGAAGTCTGGGGTACACCTTAGAAAAAACCTCCCCCAGGGAAGAGATTTAAGAAAACTAAAGGGTCTCACATATTTCTAATTTATTGACTATTTTACCAGAATAAATAAGCCAGGGACCACTTATTACTACTAGAAATATGTATATCAGAATCAGTTGTCATGTGTGCAGATATTAGTGCCTGTGGCTCATCTGGATGAAAGATTACAGGTACGACACATATACTACCTCACTGTATTCTGATAAGCTGATTTTAACTCTTTGATCTCATTGTTTCCAGATATACATTTATATTTTCATTTTTATATGTTTCAATTTTTAATTCAGAAAATAGTCTTACCATTATTACTGATTTAATATATATATATGATATATATATATGATGTTAGGCTTTGTGAGGCAGACATTCTTTGTAGTAACTACTCAACCCTGAAATAGTCCTATGTAAGTAACTACATTATAACACAGAAATAGTCATATGTAAGTGAGTGAGCAAAGCTGCATACCAGTAAAACTTTATGTACAAGCTGGGTAAGGTGGTACACACCTGTAGTTCCAGCACTTGAGAGACTAAAGGATCACTGTGAGTTTGAGGCCAGCCTTGGCTACATAGTGATTCTAAGCCCTGTTCTGTGTCACTGTTCAACATTAGTTATCAAGTAGTTTTAGTTATCCATATATTTTAGTTATCCATGCTTTTAGGCTGCTCTGCCAGTGAGCTACACCCCCAGTTTGGGTGTAACTAGAAAAATCAGTCATATACTACTTTTTGTTTCTTTTTACATTTGTTCAAGGCAAGAGAAAATTTTAGTTTATATATTTTTTTAAATTTTAGTTTTAATTAACTATATTAAAAATGAATAATAAATATTTTCCGTTGTAAAATATTTTTACATGGGAAGGCACCTGATGACACCAGATAGAGCTAATATGTTGTATGTTATGAGCCAATGCCAAAGGATACGACGAGAAGACCCAATGAATATAGCTGAGATTCGTCTCTAAGTGAGCCCAGAGCCTCAGAAACATCTCACGTTTATTGAGGGCTAAAGGCAGACTAAGGAATATGCATAACTACTTTGGTGAACACACACTACTATATTGACGTCAGGCGTTTACCTGACACAAAGTTTATACAATGCTAGCCTTTAACATCCCAAGCAAGGGATGAAACAACAAACTGGGTGCCAGCCAGAGAAGCTGTTATCTTCAGCCTTGAATCCCAGCTTGCCGGAATTTACAAGAGAGACAACAGTTCTCCTTGGGCTCTGTTTATTGCTCCTTGTTCCCTCGGGATATTAGGCATTTGTCTCTTATCTATATTTCTATACTAATGAATCATTGATTTCTGTTTCTGTCTTAGTTGATTGACAGGACCAGGATTGTGATTGTCCCTTCTCTAAATCCAGATGGGAGAGAGCGAGCACAAGAGAAAGACTGTACTTCAAAGATAGGACAAACAAATGCCCGTGGCAAAGACCTGGATACAGATTTTACAAGTAAGACTAATTTGGGGGCTGGGGAAATGGCTCAGTGGAATAAACACTTTCCTGGCAAGCAAAAGGGCCTGAGTTCAATCCCCAGTTCTGGGAAAAAAAGGGGAAAAAAAAATAGACTAATTTGTAAACCACTGTAGTACATTAAAGATAATTATCTATCTATCTCTCTGCCAAAAGACTGGTTGATTCTATTTTGTAGATGAGTGATAGAGTTCTTTTATGTCTAGGTTGTGATTGTGAGATATAAATGAATGCAGGTATAAAAAATGTTTGAATTTTTCTTTTTCATTTATAAAAGTAATTCAAGTTGTAAATAGAAATTCAATCAATATCATTGGGGTATTCCATCACTAGTTTGTATAGAGTTATATATTCTCTCTCTGTCTCTCTTCTCTGCCTGTCTGTCTGTCTTTGTCTGTCTGTCTCTTTCTCTCCCCCCGCCATGTATATGTACTCGCACACTGTCTGTCTGTCTATATCTATCAGTGTATGTATCTGTATTTGGAGGAGCCTGTCTCTTATTTACTTCAGTAGAATCATCAGTTGTACATATTATCCTGTATTTTTTTATTGACTATATCATTGTCATTGACTATTCATTTCAGTACATATAGATCACATTTAATGGTATCTTACACCATTAATATGTCAGTGGCAATACTTTATTCAACTATTTTATTGTGAAAATTTTTTCTCACTTTTTTCTTATAAATATTACTGCAGAAAACAATTTTTGTATATCTTATTTCATTTCAAAGATAGATGATATTTCTATACGTTATTTTTTTAAAGCAGGATATTACCATCTTTTCTTTCAGTAAGAATTTTCTTAAACCTGTCTGAGTCACTAAATGTACATTTTGCCAAAGTATGTAAAACCTAGAATAACCCACCTCTAGAATATGTCTTTCTTGCCTGAGACAATGGTTTATGGAAAGATAAGTGTCTCCCAACTGTTAAACTAGTTTTGTTTGTGCATTAGACAATATTTTCTTAGATACTTGTACTAAAATTTAGGACTTGATATTTTACATTTGATTTTTCTGATTTTTTAGATAATGCCTCCCAGCCTGAGACTAAAGCCATCATTGAAAATTTAATTCAAAAACAGGACTTCAGTCTTTCTGTTGCTTTAGATGGTGGTTCTGTGCTGGTCACATACCCATATGACAAGCCAGTGCAGACAGGTATGTAGAATGTCACTTCATATTTATGCTATTTACATGTAGACAGGAAATTCAAAGTAAGTAATGTCTCTTCTCTTTTTTTTTTTTTTTTTTTTGGTGGTACCAGGAATTGAACTCAGGACCTTGCGCTTGCCAGGCAGGCACTTACAATACTGAGCTATATTCCCGGCCCCCTCTTCTCATTTTTTTAATGATGGTCATTTGGATACCTTTCATGAGAAAACAACCAACCTAAGAATACTATATGTTCTATATATCAACAATTCAGACAGTTACTTGAAGAAGTCAAATCTATATCCATGGCTGTTAGAAAATAGCAATTCCATGCTATGTCTAAAGCATTTCATACTCAAACAGGTAGTGATGTTAAGCTCAACTGACTCTGTTACAGGGTAATAATGTCATTAAGCTTCTCTTCTGGAGGGTTATAACAACTAAAGTTTGCAGACCAAATATTAAAAAAAAAAAGAGGGGCTACAAGGATAGCCAATATTTTGGCCCTAGCCCTTCAAGGTCAGTGAGGACTTAGGATATAAGAGAACCTATGCTAAAAAAAAAAAAAAAAAAAAATAGAACCTATGCTGTGACATCCTGTAACTTAATGGTATCCCAAATTTTCTGATCAAGGAGATGATGGGGCCACAGAGGAAAGTGATCAACGATGTATAGTGTGCCTAAGGAAAGACACCTAGAGAGAAAAATTCTCTCAGGCTTTCACAGAGAGCAAATTGGCCAAGTAATGGCCGTGACTCATCCAGATGGCTGACATTGAAAAAGATCTACATGGTGTTATACATGGTTTCAGGGTAAATCCTGAGGGAATTTGACTGACCTTATCAGATACAAAAGTTACATTTTTAGCTATGTAGGTCTTCCTTTAACTTGGTTTTAACCATCCAGCAGAAAAGTTATAACCATGAGGCATAAAAACGCCATATTAATATGCTGAGCTGAAAAGGCTCAAGTCAGCAACTAATAACAATTGCCAGTTCTGCTGATAACCCACTACCATTATGGACTATTGGACTATATTAGGTTATTTTGCTGAATTCAAGTACCTACAATATTTGAACTGGCATCAAGTATGAAAAGGTACTTTAAAGACTTCTCCAAATACTGCTTCTCTAACAACAATAGAACTCCTATCTTTAACAAAACAAAAAAAGGGATATAAATAATGGACCATTTTGTAATGGAAAAAAATATATATATATGTATAAAATAGGATACACAGCTAGTTTCTCTTAGTTGAATGAGAAAAAAGGTTTGTACTAAAATTCTTTAGACAAGATATCATGTCTACATCTTCTTGTCCTCTGAATAACTACTATGAAGACAACAATATGCAATGTATTAATTATTGTAACTGTCCTACTCACCTGTTTTGAAACTGTTTCATTGCTATTTTTTTTTTTTCATTAAAATGAGGGTCTAGTTATCTTTTGAGTCTAGTTATCTTGTCTCGTTTAATTTAGTCCACATTTATTAAGCACTTATTTGGGTAGTCTTGAGAATATAAAAGAATACAGTGTGACACAAAAACTCATATCTAAGCAAATAGTGGCCGTATAAAGTTGCCCTCATGCTTTAAACCCCGACTGAAGTATTGTACCTTGGTGAGTTAAGAACTAGCTTGCTGAACTTCTGTAGAGATAGTCTGTTTTTGTTGTTGTTTTCACTGCAGTTTACAAGGAATTTTGCTATTAGGTACCAAATGAGGTAAAACATACCAAAATAAATGGAATTTTAATGCAATCACCTGTCATATAAACTCACCATTAGTATCTTTGTTTTTGAAGCACTTGGAATGAAGCCCAGGGTCTCTTGCATGCTAGGCAAGCACTTGTCCACTGAGCTACATCCCAGACACCCATTAATGTAAAGAAAACATTTGTCTTCTAAGTCTGGTTATTGTAAGCAAACAAAACTATACAGTTAACTATAATAACTCTTCAAGAAACTTCAGTGGAGGGGGCCCGCCCCTTAGCTCTGTTCTTTAAGTGGCTGCTTCAGCAAAGCAGTCAGGCTCAGGTTGCTGTGGTTCGATCCCCACAACTCAAGCCAGCCAAACCTGCCCTGAAGGCATTCGGAGCAAAAAAAAAAAAGAAACTTCAGTGGAAAAAAAAAGATAGAAAAAAAGGCCAGGGAGATAGCTCAGTGGCATAAGCGCCTCCCTGGCAAGTGTAAGGTCTCAAGTTCTATTCCTGGTACTGCAAAAAAAAAGAAAAAGAAAAAGAAACTTCAGTGGGGTTCAAGAAGATTTAGTAAAAGAAGATAAATTGTATTCATGCTATTGAACTTCAACAAAAATATTTTTGATTTCTATACTGACTTAAGAATTTTTCTTTTTGTAGTGGAAAACAAAGAGACTCTGAAGCACTTGGCATCCCTTTATGCAAATAATCACCCATCAATGCACATGGGTCAGCCCAGTTGCCCAAATAAGTCAGGTAACTGTCTTCCCTGTCCTTTGTTTTTAATTACTGTTATGGTTGCTTGGAGGGAGGGCGTAACTTGCCTGGTGGTCTTACTGATCCTATGTCTCTCTATGCTTTTATAGATGAGAATATTCCAGGAGGAGTAATGCGCGGAGCAGAATGGCACAGTCACCTGGGTAGCATGAAGGTATGTGTGATAGCACAAAATTAGAATGGAATTATGAATGTTAGCTACTCAGTGAAATGATACTTTTCTGATATAGCAAAATGAAGGGTATCTGGCATCTTTCTTGACATGCTCAGACCTTAAACTTACAGTCTTCAATATTAATAGTAAACACTCCCATCCTCTTTCCTCCCTTTCTTGTACTTTCTCTCCTCTATTCTTTTCTCTTTCACCATTTTAACATTTTTAATTATACAACTAAATGATATTTAACTCCCAGTGCTGCCTATCACTGTATCTATTTCTAGAACTTTTTCATTGACCCAAACAGAAATTCTTTACCCACTTAGCAGTAACTCAGTATTTCCTTCTCCTCACACCCCCCCATAAAACGTCTAGTCTACTTTCTATCAGTTTGCTTGTTCTAAATATTTCATATAAATAGACTCATACAATATTTATCCTTTTATATCCTTTTTCACTTAGCATATTTTTAGGCTTCATTCATTTTATAACATGTATCAGTACTGCATTGTTCTTTGTGGCTAAATAGTACCCCATAGTATGTGTGTACCACATTTTGTTAATTTCTGTGTTGGTAGATGTTTTAGTTATTTTTTACTGTTGATGGGACAAATACCCGACACTCAAAATGAAGGAAGGAAAGGTTTATTTAGCTCACAGTGACTGGAGGGTTTAGTCCATATTTCGCTGGCTCCAAGGCAAACAACAGCAGTTCATGCGGCAGAAAACAATGAAGAGCAGAGGAGAAACAGGAGCTGCAGCGGCGTCTATCAAGCCTCTCTCTTCCTTCTGCCTGACTGTGAAGACCGGCGCAGTGAAGATCGGAGCTCCTCCAAAGTGGCGTGGCTGCTGAGATCAAGCTCCTCCGAAGACTGAGACTTCTCCACGGAAGCAGGGCAGGGCGGCAGGAGGCAGGAAGTCTGGCAGGGCGGCAGGAAGGCTTTCTCAATTTCTGGGCCCTGCCCACCTGCAGGGTGAGGCCCCCACGTTGCCGGAGCTGATTCAGCCAAGTTGACACAATGTATCAACTAACACAGTAGACACTTAGGTTGCTTCTACATTTTGTTTGATTTGGTTTGGTTTAAACTCACTGTATCCCAGGCTGACTTCAAATTCATGGTAATCCTGATGCCTCAGCCTCCCGAATGCTGGGATTACAGGCATACACCACCACCACCACATCCAGCATCTACTTTTTAATTATTGCTAATAATCCTGCAGTGAACATGCAAGTATCTGTTTAAGCCTCTATTTTCAGTTATTTTGGATGTAAACTTAGGAGTGGAATTGTGTCCCAGAACCATTTGTTGAAAAGACTGTTCCCCCACTGAATTGTCTTGGTCCCATTGTCAAAAATCAGTGGAGTACTGATGCATGGGTTTATTTCTAGACTCTCATTTCTACTTCATTGTTCTACATGTCTAATTACTATAGGTTTGTAACAAGTTTTGAAATTAAGATATATGAGTCCTTCAATTTGTTGTTTTAGACAGTTTTAGCTATTGAAGATTC
>NW_004524648.1:3327177-3327783 GCF_000260255.1 Octodon degus | reverse complement strand
CTTTTTAATTAGAAGTACACTCTTGCAAGGATATAGTAGTTTTTCTATCTGCAGACCTAGTATGTCTTTCCATTTATCTTGATCTTTAATTTCATCCTGGCAGCATTTTAATTGGTTATTTGTTCACTTCAAGTTAGGCAGGTAGATAGCTAGCTGGTTATCTGTTTACATGTACAACCAGAAAGTTGACTTGACTTCCATCTATGTCTGCTTACCCTACTTTATTTACTAAAAATGTACTACTATAAGTTCTTTCTTATATTAGTGATAAATACATTCACTTATTAACCAAATAATTATTACAGAAATAATGGATTTGACCTAGAATAAAGCAGCTTACAACATACCATGAGAAATTAAAGTGAAAAAATTATATCTACTCAGAGATGCAGCCTTCCCTTCATAAGGAAAGGGGATTTAGGATACAGAAATGATGAAATAGGACATTCCAGAAAAAAGTAGCATGGACAGAGAAGCAGTCATTTAGATAGACTGTGGGATGTAATGGAGATAAGAATGGAAACACTGTTTGTATCTTTGGATGTTGTATTTTATTAAGGATGGGAAACGACTGAAGGTTTTTTTTTTTTTAATTTTTTTTTTTTT
>NW_004524648.1:3325479-3327077 GCF_000260255.1 Octodon degus | reverse complement strand
TGGGGGATTGAACCGTGGTCCCCGATGCTTTGCTAAGCTTGTTCTAAGTAGGTGCTTTAGACCACTGAGCCATCTCTCCAGCCCCACGACTGAAGGTTTTGAGCAAGGATATAGTGACATGGTCTGTACTGTGCTTTGGGAAAATTACTCTCTTAACAGTGGACTCAGGTAGTTTGGAGACAAGGAGACTGATTTGGAATAGTCTAGACAAGATTTTTTTGTAATGAGGACATAAATTAGGTAGTGGCAATGGGAGAGGAATCGAGGGATGAAGTTTCCAAGGTTGTATCAAGGAGTTAACAGGCTTTGGCAAATTATGGATGATAATGAGACAGAAAAGTCAGTAGCAATATATCTATGTGAGGACAAGATTTCTATCTTACAAGATGGCTGTGTGAGAACATGAGTTACTGCCAATTAAGTGAATTATAAAAAAGAACAGGTCGGGGCAAAGGTGTTAAGTGATATTTTTGAATGTGTTTACATGGGTAGTACCCATGCCTGGCTTAACATTTTGTTGTGGGTCGTGTTTGTTGTCTTCAGCAGGCTTTAGACTGGGGTTATCACAGTGCTCGTTCTTGTACCTCTAGGGCCTAAGAACTACAGTAAAGTTCCAGATTTTAGAAGGATACTGGCTGTCTACATATACTTATTTATTCATTCATTTAACAAACCCTAATAAAATCCCCTGTCAGGCACTGTGGGAAACACTGGAGCTATAAAAATGAATTAGTCTCTGAAAGACTGAGACAGAGAATCACAAGTTCAAATCCCACAAGGTCAATTTTGTGCCTTAGTGAGATTGCCTCAAAAAAAAAAAAAAAAAGAGTGGGGATGTAGCTCAGTGTGAAGGCTCTGGGTTCAGTCTTTAGTACTGGGGGAAAAAAAGTAGACATTTTCCTTATACTCATGGGCTTTCTTAGGAGCTGTCCCATTTGTGATCCATTATTATAGAGTAGTTTATTTATACAGTACTTGCATAAAATGCATTAGATTCTTGTTTTCATTAAACAAGTTTTTTTAAAAAATTCCTTTTATTCATTTGTTTTCATTTTTACTTACTAACTTTCCTGCATTTGATTTTGAACTTTATATTCCAGGACTATAGCGTCACCTATGGACATTGCCCAGAAATCACTGTGTACACAAGCTGCTGCTACTTTCCTAGTGCAGCACAACTCCCTTCCTTGTGGGCAGAAAATAAAAAGTCCCTTCTTAGCATGTTGGTAGAGGTGAGTCTTTCCTTTTTAATTAGAAGTACACTCTTGCAAGGATATTCAATGAAAAGCTTTATCAATACATTGTCTTCATCTTTTACCAAAAACTTACATTTATTGTAAATGTATATTGAAAGGGAAGTTTTGTCCATTTTACAATAAACTTGCTGTAATTTGACCTTTTGAGATGTTGGAGGCTTTTTAATCTATCACACTGTTCCTGGAGTCATGCACTGTAGTGGGAAGGAAATCGCAGCATGAGAAGATTGGGTCCTGAAGCTCTCTGCTTTGGCTATACCAGGGCTATCTTTTATCTCCATCTTTATAACTGAAGCATTGACTAAGTAGCAAATGTGACCAGCAGTAGGGAAGAAAGAATAA
>NW_004524648.1:3310595-3325376 GCF_000260255.1 Octodon degus | reverse complement strand
TTTTTTTTCCCCCAGAACTGGGGATTGAACTCAGGCCCTTGCACTTGCCTGGGAAGTGCTTACTCCACTGAGCCATCTCCCCATAAATTTATATTTTAAACATTTTTTTATTTCAGGTTCACAAAGGAGTTCATGGATTTGTTAAAGATAAGACTGGAAAACCAGTTTCTAAAGCAGTCATTGTACTCAATGAAGGAATAAAAGTACACACAAAAGAGGGAGGTTATTTCCATGTGCTGTTAGCCCCAGGTGTCCATAACATTAATGCCATCGCTGAGGGGTACCAGCAACAACATTCACAGGTAAGAAATTTAAATTGAAAAAAAAAAAGAAATTTAAATTTGAGTAGTAATATGTACAACTATGGTTTGGTTTTGTTTGTTTTGTAGTACTGGAGATAGACAAAAAGACCCAGGGCCTTGTATAGATAGACAACTCCACATTGAGCCCCCAGCCCTGTTTTAAAATTTCGAGTCTCACTCATTGCCCAGGTTGGCCCTGAATTTGTGGTTTTCCTGCCTCGGCCTCCTGAGTAGCTGGGATTACAAATATGCACCACTACACCTAGTTAAATGCTTATTGTTAAGAACAATTTATTTTACTTTGGAACTCTTGTTAGGAAGCACCGAAAGGATAAATAAATAGTATGGCCATTTATTGATTATGGTGTTTCATTATCTTTTCATTGCCTCTTTAGCAACAAAAAGAAAGTTTTATAGCATTTTGTGTACCTTAGATGACAATGAATCATCTCTTTGGTTTGCTATGAAGGCCCTAGAAACATACTAGTAATACAGTATACATTAAGTAAACCTTTTAATAATTCTTGTACTTTACTCTTTCAGGTCTTTGTACATCACGATGCAGCCAGTCCTGTTGTAATAGTCTTTGACACAGATAACCGGATATTTGGTTTGCCAAGGGAGCTTGTGGTAACTATATCAGGTAAACAAATTTTATTTTCTAATAGCTGAAGCTAGAACCAGTTATTTCACTCTAAGAGTGGATCATGTCTGTAATCATCCACAGGTAATACTTTTTCTAATGTCTTCTTATCTAAACATGTTTTTTTTATGGCTATATCCTTCCATATGTTCTCCTGGCTTTCCCCTTACTTTATCAGCTCTGTACCCAAACATTACCTCCACGGAGGCCTTCCCCGATCACTCTCAATGACACAGTGCCCTGTGTCATTTCTACCACATTTTTTTTTCATAACACTTATGCAATTCCCTGACATAATAGTATGTATTTGTTCATTTCCTTGTCCACTTTCAATCTGCCCCACTAAAACATAATCTTGGACAGCAGGAAGTTTATCTATTTCCCAGAACAAAATCATGATTAGCAGGTAGTGGGTCTTAATGAGGAACTGTTGAGTGAGTGAGTAATTTGTTTTATATTAAGGTCACAATTTCCTAGAATTTAGGAAAGATACAGAAGAGAGGAAATTTTTTTTCCAAGGTTAATTTGTACCATTGTTTGAATTACTGAAAGGTCAGGAAGAAAATAATATATTGCAGGCAAGAGGTCTCTAGTGGAGACAAAGTGGTACATTGGAAACATGGTGCAAGCACAGGTCCTCTTGTGGAATGTTTAAAGACTTCTTAGCTTAAACCAGATAAAATGAGAATAATTTAACAGTTAAAAACACAGGAACTAGGAGAGCCAGCCAGATAGTTCAGTGGATTAAAATGCCTGCTTAGGCAGACACTGGGACTAGGATTTGATCCCTGAGTGCCATGCCGGCCCCGCCCCCAGTGCACACTGAGATGGTGACTTGAGACTGGGCGTGGTGGTGCAGGCCTGTAATCCCAGCACTTGGGAAGCTGAAAACAGGAGGATCACTATGCGTCTTGATCTGTGTAGTGAGGCCCTGAAGTCCCTGTACTAAATACATTTTTAAAAAGAAAAAAAGTAAGTAAGTCAAAAACACAGGAACTAAGGATCATCTATGGTTTAAATCTGCCTCTGCCACCCATTAACTATTGTGAATTTTATTTATTTATGTAGATATTTATATTTATGTATTTTTATAACTAAGCCTTTTTTGTTTTTAATTTTAGGGAAGGGTCTACAGGGTGTTCAGGGTCTCACTACTAGATCAGACTCATAGTGAGCTGCCTGTTTACAGCCTCCTGAGAGCTAGGATTACAGGTGCACACAATCACGCCTAGTCTCAATAGCTGTCTCAGCCCAGGCCAGCCAGAGAATCGAACCCCCAGCAGGTGCTTTAATCCACTGAACTATATGGCCAGCCCTTACTAAGACTCTTGATAATTTAAAATAAAGGAAACATTAGCAGTTTACTGAAAAACAGACTGTAATTTCATTTTAGTAAAAGAAAGACTTGTATGTAACCATACATAAAGATCTGGGAAAATATGCACTAAGGTAATTAAAAAATATTTCAGGGTAATAGAATATAAAGATGTAGATTTTTGGTTGGTCATTTTATCTTTAAAATTTGGCACACTGTATACATGTCCTCTTTCTATAATAATAAAAGGTTGGGGAACTACCCGCTCGGGCCCCCCTCCTGTCCCTGTCTTGGACAGGAGCTTTCTTTCTCTCAATAAATATATTCTGCTCATAAAAAAATAATAATAATAAAAGGTTGATCTTATATACAATAAATACAATAAAGGTTCTTATGTATGTACAATAAAAATAAATGAGCATGTTGTTAAAAGTGCCATTGTTAGTAGTTACTTATTCACATCCTTAAGGAACACATCGCTACGTAACAGTTTTTGTCTTACAGGTGCCACCATGTCAGCATTAATCCTAACAGCTTGTATTATTTGGTGCATCTGTTCAATCAAGTCTAACAGACACAAGGATGGTTTCCATCGCCTCAGGCAACATCACGATGAATATGAAGATGAAATACGCCTCATGTCAACTGGCTCTAAGAAGTCCCTCCTAAGCCATGAGTTCCAGGATGAAACAGACACTGAAGAGGAAACATTATATTCTAGCAAACGTTGAAAAATATACTTTGCCTATCTCCCAGCTAAGTACCAAGCAAAATTACAGCTCCTCTTGGGAGGCACTCCAATAAGAAGAGACGACTGTTTTTTTTTTTCAGAGCTTTTTGGGGATATCTTTGTTAAATCTGTATTTTCTGTGAATTTTGCTGGCAGTTTTGAACTTCCCTTCCTGAAAGTACTCTTACCTTTTTTAAAAAGTCTGATTTGTATTTATGTAGCAGAGATGGAACAGCCACTTTGTTTTTCTTTTTTCCTTTACAGTGAGCTACTTGGAGCTTATGTTGGAGCTTATGTAATCCCAGCAAAAAGCCAACTGGCAGAGATTGTAATTTGCACATCAGGTGTTTACTAGTTAGTGGCTTTAGATTTTTTTCTTTACTTTAAAGGCCAAAAGAATCCAGAAACATTAAGCGGGACAGCAGTCATATTCTGACATAAAAGCTTTAAAAACTCAAGGTTCTTCTCAACCTACTGAGGAGTACTCTTCTCTAGTTATTAAATAGCTGGAGTTTCTCTTATTCAGGTTTAATGGAGGTTGAATGATTTTTAAACTTATATAGCATTAGGAAATTAATAAATGGGCTTCCGCACTGTTTCCAGGCTAGATGATAACTGGTGGGCTGTGCTGTAGCAGGATTTCACTACCTCTCTTGAAAGACTTAGCAAAATTATAAATATTCTCATTTTAAGGGAGAACTTGTTGCCTTTATTGTGAAAGATCTAAGTGTCCACTTGAACGGAACTGAGAGGGAGATCTAGCAAAGCTGAAATTCATGTTGCCTATCTTTTAACTTGGAAAAAATCCACAGGTGCTGCTGCTTTTATCTGTGAAGCACTAGGTTATTCTAGGAATGCCTAATTCTTTAATATTTCCTAAATATGAACCTTTTTCTATGTTGTACACTTAGGGTTTTCAGATGACTCGGCCATCCACGAGATCTGAATTCTACTGAAAATACCTGGAAGTATGGAAGAGATCTCCTTGTACATTCTTAACCTACATTTAGTATAGATACAAAATATCTATACTTTGTGCTCCAGCCATTTCTTTTGCCCTGTAATAGCATGCTAGTATTGAAATATCTTGCCTAGTCTTCTTTACATTGGCCTCTGCAAATGATTGGGTTCTTTGTCCTAATGTCTTACTTAAAAGTCTTGTTTTTTTTGGACCAACCAATTTTGTTAAACGTCCAATTGAAAGCTTTAAAATAAGGCTCCCTCCATTTGAAAAAAAAAAAGTGTAAATTATGGACTACTGTGTGATGTAACACTGTGGTGGGAAAGTATCATCTTCACTGCCAGTCATGTAAGACCTCAGATAGTTGCATTTGATTGTGTCCATCTTATGCTGTTCAGTGGAAATGATGCTTTTTATAAGTATGAGTCTTACCAATGATCTAATCGTTTAATACCTTTGAATGTTCTAATGGCCAAATTGCTGCTGCTGAACTTGTACTAAATCAGGGGATCAAAAAACTAGCTCTCATCTTTTCAAATTATATTCATTAATCTAGTAGTTATTCCAAAGCCTTTATGTGGATTTATTCCACTCACCTAGGTCTTTTAACCAGGTTTTGTGAGTGATACATCCAAAGTGGCTCTATAAAATAGAGCTTTTTGTTTAGCAGGAATAATGAGGTCATGACATTTGTTAATAAACATCTGTGATAAGTTTGGGTGGCTCAAGGTTAAGCCATGCTGGTATTAATCCTGGTATTACAGTAGCAACTCTAAATTCTGCCTCCTTTTATCCCATTGTATCCATAGAACAAAGTTTATGGGATGGTAATATTTAATGAACTATTATTTAATTTCTTCTAATAACACTACACTTTCCTTAAAAATGTGGTGCATTACTTTTTTTTTCAGCATTATTATTTAGAATGCAAAGTCGGCCAACAACGGGCCTGCTGGTAGTTGGCCCTGCTTGGACACTGCAACTAGAAATAAAATGAATTTGATGGGAAAGCCTTTGCTTTATTGGCATTGGTCTTCACTAGAGGATACCTTCACATTTATTTCTCTCTTGAACTAAATATATCTTTAATATTGTAATAAACATCTCAGTGGCTGGAGGCCATGCCTTTTAAGTATATATAAAATTTTTAAAGAGATGGACATACAGATAATTCTTTTAGTAATTTATCCTAAAAGGAAAATCAAATTCTGTTATGTCTTAAGTCAATAATAAACTTCTAAATGATACATTTAGCTAGAAAACAAGGCCTTTTCAGCCTGTGTTACCTGTGAACATGAATGTACAGGATCCGTGACTATTGTGTTCTAAGCCCTGCTCAGTCTTTTATTTGTGGATCTAAAATGATTAGACCACATTAACAACTGAAGGCACTGAAGCAATATGGGATGGGGGATACATTTCTTCAGTATTTCTCCTAGAGACTTTCCATCTCCTTGGAGTCATGGAGGCAAGTAAGTATCACAGTATTAATGTGCCCAAATCTGAGTTGTGCCTTTCTTTTCTCACAAGGCATAGTTTTGTCCTGGTGATCAGTTTGTAAGCCTTTCTCCCCTCCTGGCTCCTTAATAAAAGCAAAATGATGGAGTAGATAATGTTCAAAGTGTCTGTCTATGTAATTGTACTTGTACTGATCATGTAGTTTGGTAAGATGAGCCCATGCAATTTCAGAAAGACAGACTACAGTTCTAATGTAAATTTGGTGAAAATATGTGGTTAGCAAGTGAGTTTCCATCCAGTTCAGGTATGCCTGTAATTCTGATTGAAGGGAATTTACTTTGGAGCTTTGTCATCTTTCAGAAAGGAAACATTGTATTTTGGGTTCAGTGTGATTGGATGGTTAATCTTTGGTAACTTTGATCTGAATGAATCTTGCTGAATTAGTGAATATTAAACTTAAAACTAATTATGAGTTGAAAATAAAAGGTAGTGCTAATGTCTGAGTTTATTGTATTTCTAACACCAGATTACTCAGTAACCATGACCAGCTCCTCTGTTGACATTCTCAGCATTAATTTTTATCTTCTTGTTGCCAGAAATGCGTTTGTGCCAGGTTTTACCCTGCTATATTAAAAGCTTCTTGGCTGTAAACTATGATAGTGCTCTATGTTACGGTTCTGTAGTGGAACAGTTTTAACAGTAGCATTTCCCCCACGTTTTGCTTTATTGTCACTACTAAAATTTCCACTCTAGTTAGTGTTCAGTGATTTTTCTACCTAGTAACTTTCTGATAACTCTTTGGGTTTCTGATTTGTTTTAATTAAAGCACTACTGGGGGAGGGTTTAGAGTCCTTGATTAATCAGCTAAACTTAGGTTTCTAGCTCATGAGGAAATCTCCCCCAACACCCAGTTCTATTTTTTGGCAGTAATTAATGATGCCAATTTATTTTCAGAATATTAGCCTGGTTGATTTTGATTTGACAAACAACATAAAATTAGAAAGTAGGTTACCATTTTTAGACAACTGGATGAAAATCATGTAAATATGTATGATTATGATTTTTATAAATGGCATAACATGAGTACACTAGCTACATTCTGTGCTGGCCGTGCTGCACATTTTCTGGAGATATGACATATGGTATTTTTTTATGCTCTTTTAACCTCTCCATTTTCTCAGAATGATGCCCCCTGGCTCGAGACCTTATCTATAGCTATTTATATGACATGCTCAGTACCATTCATTTTAAGTGCTTCAGCCTTTGGTTTATTTCATGCACTGTGCCTTCAAAATAAAAAATTTAAAAGGGACTTTAAATGAAGTTGAATAGTTTTAAAAAGTCAATCTGTGTAATTTATGTGAAACCTAACTGTAATGAGGTCCTTTCTGTTTTTTATATGTAAACAGATCTACTAATCCTGTATAAAAGTTATTTTATGACGTTTGTCTTTGTGTTTTGTCTCATAATCTTTTACCCAAAGCAATAGGCAAGAAAATTATAGTTTCAGTTTGAAAGTTACGTAGTTTTTCTACCCATCCCAGAGGAAAAATAATACCAGGATCAGAATACCAGGTATCACCTATAAAATATTTGTTTTTATGAATTGACTCCAAAGAAAATTTGTTTCTGAAGTAGTCACATCATATATAGTAACCACAGTTTTCTTTTCAGTTTGTAGTTCATTTAGAATGACATAGTCATTCCACAATGATACCACAAATAGTAGCAACTAATGTTTAACCATATCCCCATTCATCAACCTGTGCCCTAGGTTTAGGTTAAAAGTTGAAAAGTCCATATAACCATTTAAAATTTGTTAAAATCCTTTTTCCAGGTGAATTCTGAAGTGCATCCTGGTACTTTTAGGCAGAGTGATGATGAATTCACTATCCTAACAAGATTTTTACATTTATTGGTACTACTAATCTGCCAGGGACTGAGAAAGAAAATTATATAAGAAACATGGGATCTGATGACAAAGAACTGATAGTACAAACTAGAAAAACAGAAATGGAAATAAGTTGCACTTCATTAGTGTGTGCTTCCTCTCCAAAACAAAGTCTCTGTTGTAAGGAACTAGAGCAGAAAGGTTTGAGCTTGATGAACTCACCTACAGTTGATTTGTAGATCTTCCATTTGCTTCCTAGTTAATCTTATGTTATATGAGTTCCTTTTTTTTGGGGGGGGGGGGTCTACAGGGCGTTCAAGGTCTCACTACTAAATCAGACTCGTAGTAATCCACCTGTTTACAACCTCTCAAGAGCTGGGATTGCAGTGCGCCCCCAGGGCAGGGTCAGCAGGGCAGGCCTGGGGATCCAACCCCCAGCCCCTGCGCCTGCTTGCAGGTGCTTAAATCTGAGCTATTTGGCTGGCCCTTGTATGAGTTTCATAACATTCCCTGAGTCTCAATTTCTCAGTTAATAATGCTGATAGGATTATAGTGGGAATGAAAAAAAGTTTTGTTCCCAAAAGGCTAATATTATTGACTTAGGTTTTGTTTTGTTTTGTTTTGTTTTGTTTTTGTGGAACCGGAGATTGAACTCAGGCCCTTGCGCTTGCTAGGGAAGCGCTTATTCCACTGAGCCATCTCCCTGGCCCTTGACTTAGAACTGAATGCCTGTAGTAACACATTTTCCTTCATTTGCTGTTCTCTGATCACTTTGAAAGTTATTTTATCAAATATATGAGTGAAGATCTTTTTTGTAGGTGGTCTTTTTAATTTAGAAGAGTTAGACTCAAATACTTGTTGGAAAATTTCTTTCACTGCCTAAGTAACAGTAAAGTTGTAATTGTGCCAAATACTTCATATTTGGTTTTAAAATGAAATTAGATTGTATTTATGCTTTAGTGAAGACTTCTCCTCCCACAGAACGTCTGAACATTTTTCTCTCAATGTTTGAAATGTTTTCTGGACTTTTCCAATACCTTAATGAAGAAGCCATTTGATTTGTTTTTTAAACAGTAGCCTAACTAATTTTTTCAGGTTTCTAGAAGTTGATTATTGTCAGCAAAATAAATATGATGGTCACTGTTCTTAATTATGAATAAGTACCATCATGTAGTCATCTTTCATTCTGACTTACAACTGGAATGCCAACTAATTCTATTACTATTTATTGGAGACCTCAGATAAATCACGACTCACACTTAAACAGCAGTGAAATTAGTGACAGCCCAATGGCTAATATTGTAGTTTCCACCCACTACATTGATCAGTAGAATGTAAAAAGCAAACATCCTTTTTGGCACTTTGGGCTAAGGTCAGATGGAATTCTGTTCTCTTACTGTACTTTGTAAACAAATGTAGACAAGATGAGCTTATGATATAGTTTGGTCTACATGGAGTAGAAAAGTATTGTACTTTGGAGCTCAGCCTGGAAGAAACCAAAGACAAAGGGGTGAATTACTTGATTAGGTTAGAGGTATGGTAATTGAAAGTCAACATATATTAAAACAGACAGCTTAAGCAAAGATAGTGTATATTGATTTAATTGGAAGAAATATGAAGCAGGGAGAGGAAAAAGCTGTGGATGAAAAATCAGGTGGAAAAATTTAAGATTAAATTTGGGAACTGCACATTAACCAGCAATTGTAATATGGATGTTTCATGATTATCAAATTGAGTGAAAGTACTAGGGATCTGGGGAAAGTTTAAATTGCTAGATTTGAATCACTACTAATTTAAAATATTTTTAAGTTAATATTTATAATTATTGTTAGTTTTACTGCATACCACATGGTGCCCAGCAGAGTTTTTCAATACCAAATAGTCCTTTGATGCAGTGTCTGAAAAAAGTGAGATTCTAAAAACATTGATCCTAAAGAGAGGCAGAGAATAGATGTAGAGAAAACATTATGATAATGACTAAATCAGTGGACTGCAAGATTTTTCGAAAGTGATTTTAAAATAGTTTTAGATTTACAAAGTTGCAAAGAAAATACAGTTAGTTTCTGGATTTTTAACGTGAAGGACTTGAGTGTCAGGAGAACAAACAGGAAGGATTTTGTGGTTTTCTACCTAGCAGGATTTGAACACTTTTGAAAAGGGACTGGGCATAGAAAATAGGATGTATAGAACCTAACCAGCTGAGCAAAGCTTGGTTGGTCTGGAGCCAAGCTATGTTGTGCTGCTTATGAGTGAGTGAGTGAAACTCTGATCTCTAGTTTCATCCTAGAGGTGGAGACCACAACTTTTCATCACAATTTAAAATGAGCAATAAAGTTCTATCCAAGTTTCAGATGTTGACATTATCAAATGTTGTAAAACAGACATACTTACTATTGTCAAAGAAATAAGATAATGGGCCAACCAATAAGCTCAGCAGATTGAAGTGCCTGCAAGCAGGTGCAGGGGCTGGGGGTTTGATCCGTGGGCCTGCTGTGCTGGCCCCGCTCCCCCGGGCACACTGGATGGCAATTGAGACTGGGCGTGGTGGTGCGCGCCTGTAATCCCTGCTCTTGGGAGGCTGTAAACAGGCGGATCACTATGAGTCTGATCTAATAGTGAGACCCTAAACACCCTGTAAACCCTTACCAAAAAAAAAAAAAAAAGATAAGCCACAGAGTATCACAGAAAAGTAAAGACAGGAACTTCTGGAAATGAAAGTACAGAAACTAAAATCACATAGTTATAGTGCCAGATAGAGCACAAACCAATAGTGAATTAGAAGATGGATAAAAATTCTTATGCATCACAGAGATCAAAAGATAGAAAATATGCATTAAGGTAAAAAAGGTGAATTTAAGATAATTGTGTGTGTGATAATGGAGAATGCATGTAATATCTTCACACTGAGCTAGTGTCTTCCTTTTTATCTATTTATTTTGAGACATATTCTCACTAAGTTGCCCAGATGGGACTCAAATTTGCAGTCCTCCTGCCTCAGCCTTCCAGAGTGTCAGCAAGTATAGATGTGTGCCCCCACATCTGCTGAATTAGTTAAACATGTTTGTTCAGTGTATATTTGATAGATCTAGAGGGAAGAGCAGAAAGAATGGAACCTAGGAAACTTATATTACTAATTTATCTGAATTGATTATATGATATCAGTCTATTGATTAAAGAAAGTCAATTCAAGCAAGAAAAAATGAACATCCATGCACATCACACCAATCAGACATCAGTGAAACTGCAGAGCACCAAGGACAAACTGAAAAGGAAAATAGAGCAGATGGGGAGAAAATAAACTTCAAAGGTTAGCAAACTAAGATTAGACTTCCCAACAATGGAAACCAAAGTACACTAAAATTAAAAGTTCACCAACAGGGCTGAAGACATGGCTCAGTGGTAGAGTTCTTGCCTTGCATGCACAAGGCCCTGGGTTCGATCCCCAGCACCACAAAAACAAAACAGTAGGGAATAACAACTGTGTCAAGTGATAAATACAGTGGTTGCTTTGATGTGATCATTATCATTGTCTCCCTATATTAAATGCCACACTGCACCCCATAAATACCTACCCGTCATTTTAAAACTATACTAAAAGTACTGGGTAAAACATTAATTTCAAAACTTGAATTCTATTAAATTTTTCAAGAATGAAGTTCCAAATAGCAGAAAACATTTATGGCAACCTAATTACTTCTGTCCCACTATTTCAAAATAATGCAAAACAAGACAGAAAAGGCAAATCTATACTGAAATTACACTCAGTGTAATTTGAAGAAAATTTTGAACTCTCCAAATTAGAAAAATCACCCAATCTTAGCATATACTGTTACATGACCACCAAGCCCCATCCCACCACAAGTGGTGTGGATGGAAATACACCATTAGGAAGACAGAAGAGGGATGCTAGCGTGCTGGTGTTTACACAGCATGGTAGTCTAAATGTGTCCAAGTAGATCAGAGCACACACTGCGGGGAAGGGGCAGGCTTCAGAGTGAGCACAACTTAAAAGGGGACAGGGATGATGTAAAGGTACTGCCTTTGGAACACAGCTGCTAGGAACAGCACATAGTGAACAAAAAAAAAAAAAACCCTTTGACAATTAGGAATGAAAGAAATAGAAGTGGACTAATAGGACAAGAATCCTTTCAGTCAAAGATAATTGAATTTGGAGCAACTTCAACCCTCCCCTATCACTAAAACCAACAAAAACTAATAAAATACCAAAACTTTGCTCTGTTAACAGTATCTCGGCCATGAGAACAACAAAAATTAATATTGGTAAGAATCAAATTTAAATGGCAATATGATTATTATGTGCAAAAAAAAATCCACAGATAAAATAGGAATAATATGATAAATTAGTTCTACTACTTGCTCTAGTTAATTAGCTTAAAATAGACCATCTCACTGAGAACAATTAGAAAAGCTGGATTTAAAAAAAAAAAAAGGGCTGGTGAGATGGCTCAGTGGTCTAAAGCACCTACTTAGAACAAGCTTAGCAAAGCACAGGGACCACGGTTCAATCCCCCAGCACCACATGCCAGCCAGCCCCGCCCCCTGGTGGGCTGAGCTGGCCACACACACACACACACACACACACACACACACACACACACACACACACACACACACAAATTAATTAATTAATTTAAAAAAAAAACATAGAGAACTACCAAAGTAAGCTCTTAGGTCATCACCAGCCTATAGCATGGGACCTGCTGAGTCCTCATTTGACCCAGAGCCCAGGCCTGGTATGTAAGTGAGACTGCCTGAGATCGCCTCCAGATCCTCCCTCCACCCAGGCCTTCATGTGAGTAGAACTTCCTCTATCAGACAGGCCCGGTGTGGAACCCTGCAGCAGAACTCCCTGCAGAGAGGTTAGAGACAAGACCCACCCAGCTGATCCAGAAGCAGAACATCTTGTCAGTGTCACAGAGGCTTTACCTCCAAGGGCTGCAGCAGGAAGAAGTGGAGCACAGCAGACAGACCCATGCCATACTCACCTGGATGAGTTTGAACTTGGTAGATCCGGACCTGGGGCTTAGGTAATAACTCTACCAAAGCTCTACACCAAAGGTCAGAAGACAGTGCTATACAAAATGAAAAAAGAAGGAGCAAAATGCATTCTCAGGCACTGAGCCCACCCAGAGCAAATGCAGGAGACACTAGCATAGAAGAAATTGGAAATGACACACCAAAAATCTCTGAAATAACATTGGAAGTAAAGAAACAAATACAGGGGCTGGGGCCGGGGAGATGGCTCAGTGGAATAAGCGCTTCCCTGGCAAGTGCAAGGGCCTGAGTTCAATCCCCCGTTCTGGAAAAAAATAAATAAATAAAAAAAATAAAATTAAAAAAAAAATGGCTTACAAATACAGGGGCTGGGGAGATGGCTTAGTAGAATAAGTGCTTCCCTGGCAAGCACAAGGGCCTGAGTTCGATCCCCAGTTCCTGTAAAAAAGAGAGAGAGAGAGAGAGAGAGAGAGAGAGAGAGAGAGAGAGAGAGAGAGAGAGAGAAAAACAACTACAGAAAGGTCTAAAGGAAGTGAGATCAGAAATAATATCTGGAGCCTAAGGAGATAGCTCAGTAGAATGAGCACTTGCCTGGCAAGTGCAGGGTCCTAAGTTCAACCCCCGGTACCGCAAAATAAATAAATAAATAATTTCTGAAGTAAAAAAAGAAATAACTATAATGAAAGACGTACTAAGTGCTTCTAAAGAAGACACTGATTTAAAAAATAGAGAATAGAAAAATGATGGAATCCTTGAATGAGCAATATAGGAAAGAAATAGAATGTATGAAGCAGATTCAAAGTGGTATACAAGAAATTAAAACCTTAATCACAAGCTAGCAAAACCATTTGTGTGAAAGTGAAAATAGACTTTCAGACCTTAAAGATACCATTGCAGCTAGTGAAAAGGTAAGCAAAGACTTGAAAACAACTAGGATGCAGTAAAACTACTTCAATATCTGCAAGATGATGCAAAGATGAACAATGTAAGATTAATAGACACCAATAAGAAAGAAGCCAATATGAATGATATAAAAAGAATATGGACAGAATAGCAGAAAACTTCCTAAATATGGGGAAACAATCTGACATTCAGGTAACCAAAGCATATAGAACTCCAAATAACATCAATCCAATTAAAAACACACCCAGACACGTAATAATCAAGGTCCCAGAAATTCAGCACAGAAACAGTATATTAAAAGCCGCTAAAGAAACAGATTACATTTAAAGGAAAACCCATCAGAATAATGGCAGATTTCTCTTCACAAACCATCAAGGCAAGAGCATGGAGCAAAGTACTTCAAGTCTTGCAAGAAAACAAATTCCAACCCAGACTGATATATCCTGCAAAACTCTCTTTCAAGTATAATGGAGAAGTGAAATACTTCCATGACAAAGAACTAAAGAATTTCATGATGACAAAGTCAATCCTACACAGACTACTAAAAGATATTCTAGAGATGGATCAAAATGGCCACAACTCTATGAATGAGAATGGAAAGAACCCACCAAATAGGGCAAACACAGAATAAGAGACATACAAAAGTAATCTTTCAGTTATTATTTTGTATACAGCAGCAAAATATTTTCATCAGCATACCCTACAAATGGACTTCTGCACCCTATGGGTCATGATTCTACCCAGGTTACAGGGTGGATATCAAGGAGATAGCAGTAGCTCAGTCCTACAAGTGACACCTGGCCACCAGTAAGCATCATGGACACTGTCCATGTCTATGACATACTAGAACTTTGTGCAATATCTTGTCTCCAGACTGTTAGAAATGCTGCTCATATATTTGCCCTTCCAGTATTTATCTCATGTCTTATTTTTAGTAATTCTTTACTATCATGAAAACTTTTTCTTAGTTGAACTGTTTTGAAATATTTAATTTTTAATTCATATTTAATTTTCTGAATATTGTTTAATCTTAATTTTTGTTTTGGGGGCCTGCCCCTTAGCTCAGTTCTTTAAGTGGCTGCTTCAACAAAGCAGTCAGGCTCAGGTTGCTGTAGTTCGATCCCCACAACTCAAGCCAGCCAAACCTGCCCTGAAGGCATTCGGAGCAAAAAAAAAAAATCCTTTTTAATTTTTGTTTTAAAATCTATACTGTATCTTTGGCTTACAATCTACTTAAAAGACATGGTATGACATTTTCTTTCAGTATTAGAAACTTTAAAAAGTATATTTCCATTTTCCATTGACTTTATATTATTTCCTTGTCTTACACACACACACACACACACACACACACAAAATGTATATAACCCAATGTAAGATTGATACTGTTTTGTAGAAATCATCAATGACCTTTTAAATGGGTTCATTTGTACTTGTCTGGCAAGCACAAGGGCCTGAGTTGCATCCCCAGTTCCGCAAAAAAAAAAAAAAAAAAAGAGTTCATCTAATTTATTTTACATAGTCCTGTATAATTACCATTCTGAGAGCTCTTTATTCTTTTT
>NW_004524648.1:3296565-3309099 GCF_000260255.1 Octodon degus | reverse complement strand
AGAGCCAAAGTTTTAGGCAGCATCATTAGTTGAAGGAAAATAGTTTAGCATCTGCTAGAAAAAGGGACTCTGTGTAACAGCTTTCAGTTAGAAAACACAAATAGCTATACATTACAAATAAGGGCTAACCATAAACAGCAAAAAAGACTAACCAATAATAGATCAATTTTAACAAACATAAGAGTTCTAGCTGATGCTCCACCCTCTATGCTGACCTGCGCCCACCTGAGATGACTGCACTAAATTCTGTCCAGAGGAACACAATCCAGAGCCGTAAATGATTCCTACAAGCTTTTATTTATAATATATAGTATCCACAAAATTGACTCTCAGAAAAAGAAAGGTCGAATGATGATCAAGGAAAAAGAAAAAGGCCCATGGGACGTACAGGATTTTGGTTATCAATCAGATTAAAATAATGGTGGTGAAAAAAAATTAAGAAATTAGAAGACAAAAGAATTTTAGCAGAGTTAAAATATTGAAATTTATTTTTATTAATATGTTCTATTTAGTACAGGGTCTAGAGGGGTCTCACTACATAGATCAGGCTCATAGTGATTCTCCTGTTTTCAGCCACCCAAGTGCTAGGATTACAGGCTCGCTCCACCACACCCAATCTCAGTTGCGTTCCAGCGCACCCCAGGGGCGGGGCCGGCACAGCACACCAGGGATCCAACCATGGTCCCTGCATCTGCTTAAGCAGGCACCTTAATCCAGCTATCTGGCTGGCCCCTAAAATATTAACATTTTAAAAAAAGAATTTCAGTTCTGGACAATTTCAGTTCTACCAAGTACAGCAAAATCTTTATACATTATATGTAAAAGAAAAATAAGACTCAAAGGTGAAAAGGAGGCAACAGACCAGGGAGGGACCTCAGTTTTTAAAGAGCAATGTGGAAATGAGTTCCCTAGATTTTTCCTTTGGTTCTTTCTTTCTTTCTTTCTTTCTTTCTTTCTTTCTTTCTTTCTTTCTTTCTTTCTAATGTATTTGGTACAGGTCCTCACTATGCAGCTCGGACTCATAGTGATCTCCCGTTTTTAGCCTCTCCAGCACTGGGATTACAGGTTTGCACCACCACGCTGGGTCTCCCTGGCTCAGGGTGCCTGGGGCCGGAGTGGCACAGCATGAGGTGCCAGGGATCAAACCTTGGTCCCTGTGCTTGCCTAAGCAGGTGCTTAGGCTGCTGACCTATCTCACTGGCCTTTTTCTTTAATTCTTACTATACCTCCCATAATGGGTGGTGGATAAGCTGGGAAGCCAGTAATGCCAAAGGAAACAAATAAGAAAAGCCCAAAGACATTTCACTGACCTTCTCAGACCAAAAAGCTAGAACTCTTGTTGCACAGGTCCTGCTTTACCTTGGTCTTAACCATCCAGTAGAAAAGTATGAAGATGAAATATAGGAAGTAAAGCCATGTTGTTATGTTGAGCTGTGGGGGACTCAGGTCAATAATTTCTGACATTGCCAGTTAAACAGAAGACCCAATGATATTATGGGCTTCTGTACTCTTTTAGAATATTTTGCTGAGTTTACACACCTATAATATTCAACAACGGAACTTAAAAAAAATTGGGGTATAACTATGAATGTCCATTTTGTATCTGTGTATTCAAAGTGGTTGGGATAGATATATAGTTGCATTCTCTTAATGAATAGAATGATTTTTTTCTAATGGTGTTTGTAAGTAGGATCACAAGTCTGCATCTTGTACAGCAATTAACCACTAGGAAGAATGTATGCAGTGTATTATTTGTTGAAACTGTACTTTCGATTTAATTTGAAACTGTCTCATTGCTATATGTTTATCAATAAAACTTTGAAAAGAAAAAAAAAAAAAAAAGCCCAAAGAAAGCCGAAATAAGTCGCCTAGCAAGGCAAATGAATCCCATCTCCCCTCCTCCCCTCCTCTTGCCAGCAGGGCTCAGTGGGGGAAATTAGACTCCCTCCACCCCTTCCCACCTCAGCAGGGACTGTCATTTCCTGATGGTAGCAATTCCTGTGCGGTGGTATCATAAGGTGGCCACAGGAGAGCACTCTCACCTGGCAGCAGCAAGGCAGTTTCCAGCCTCCCCCATTATCACAGTATCAGAGGAAAATCTTCTTAAACAAGAGCTAAATAGTATCTACAGCCTAAACTGCCCAGTATCTAATTACAAAATTACTCATTATGCCAAGAACCCAGAAAATCTCAACTTGTGTATACTTTATATATATATATAAAGGCAATGAGCAGACCCTCAATATCAAGATGATACAGATGTCAGAATTATCTGACAAGGCTTTTAAGACACTTTCAACAATGAACAATTACAAACTTAGATATGATTTAAAACACAGTGGCAACAAGGAAATACATCTCCACAGAAAAACAAAATATAATGAGAAGCTAAATGAAAATTTTAGATCTGAAAAATGTAATTGAAGTAAACACATCCATCATATGAGCTCAAAAGTAAAATGGAGAGAACAGAGGAAAGACACACTTGCTTTAAAGCAGAAAAAAAAAAAAATTGCTTCCTAACAGGAGCACTGCCTTGAATAAACCTTTTGTTCTCTGTTAAATTTGTTTTTCCCCTTTGAATTGATGTAAGCTCTGAAAAAAAAAAAAAAATGTATGTATGTATGTGGTACAGAATCTTGCTAAGCAGCTCAGACCCGTAGGGATCCTCCTATCTTAGCCTCCTCAGCACTGGGATTACAGGGGTGTGCCAACCCGACCCATCTCTGTGGCAGGCAAGGCGCGCTAAGGGTTCTGGGCCCCAGCACTGCATGCGGTACTGGGAATTTCACCAGGTTCTAAAGCTTGCCAGACAGGTGCTTAGACCTCCAAACTATCTCCCCAGCCCTTGTGGAACCTCTTATCCCTGTCTCAGCTATATGTTAAGCAGGTAGAAGTCAGTGCAACTTTCTTCGCCAATCATGTAACCTGTAATTTATCTTAGTTATATGCTAAAAATGTGAAATTCAGTGTAACTTTCTGTTCACTCAACTGATGGCAAACACTTTATTCTTGTACTTCCTACTTGGTTGTAAATCCTAAAAAACCCTGCTCTCTGAGACTTGGGGGCTTGGTTCCCTGGTGAGGGATCCCAGTCAAGCCTACCAGGGACTTGCAGGCAGCTATGAAGCTGCCTTCAAGCAGGTTTGTTGGTCTCGATCTGCTGCAGTGCTTACTGCGAGCTGTAAACAACCTTCTAAGAGCTGTAAGCACTTTTTTAAATGAGCCATAACACTACTATAAGAACTTGTCAGTGAACTTGAAAACAAAACAGTTTATTAGATATTACTCAACAACGATGGAACAAAAGTTTGTGGAACTTTATCAAAAGATCTAGCATTCATGTCATCAGAATCCCAGAGAATAAAAGAAAGTATGAGGGAGATGGGGAAGAAAAGTACTTTTTTTTTTTTAGAACCAGGGATTGAACTCAAAACCCTGTACTTGCCAGGCAAGCGCTTATTCTACTGAGCCATCTCCCCAGCCCCAGTACTTGAAGAAATAATGGCTGAGAATTCCCCAAACTGAGCAAAAGAAATAAATGTCTGAACAAAGCCCAAACAGTAAAGTCCCAAAGAAAACTCCACAAAGATATAATCAGCTTCTAAAAACTAAAGACAGAGGACAGTTCTTGAAAGCACTGAGAGAGCAAAGATCTCTTAGGGATAGTGGAAAAACAAAAACAATTTAAATGCCAACCTATTTCTCATCACAGAAGAAACTGGCACAGCTCAATCGCAGAGTAGAGGCGGGATGGGGTGGGGGTTGGTCAACTCCTGATTCTTTATGGAACCGTCACCACTGTGAGATTCAGAAACACTGAGAATGTGCTAGCAGCTGATTCAACTCTTAAGAAAAAAAGAGAAAGTTATGGAAACAGAAAGGAAATTTGAATCCGGGGACAGGAAGGAAGAAAAAACAATGGAAAGAGTAAAATATGAATAAGCATTTTCTTTCCCTTTTAATTCCTATGTGTGACTGTTGGGGCAAAATTTATAGCACTGTCTGATTCGGTTCTTCAATGCACATAAAGGAAATATTAAACACAACTATAAATGAGACAGTTGGGGCAAAATTTATAGCAGTCTGATTCGGTTCTTCAATGCACATAAAGGAAATATTAAACACAACTATAAATGAGAGGGGAGATGACTCAGCAGAATAAGCACTTGCCTGGCAATTGTAAGGGCCTGAGTTCAATCCCCGCTTCCGGGAAAAAAAAAAAGTATAAATGAAAGTGGAGTAGGACTTCACAGGAGATAGAGTTCCCACAACTTCCCTAGAAGTGGTAAAATTCAACACCTAGAAACTGATCACTTATGATCAGAACGAGAGGTGGAAGCGGTCGTTAGAACAGTCTGTAGAGTTGGCAGCTGGAAAGAAAAAACTCGGACTCTACTGCAGACACGGGGAAAGGCGGCCCGCGGAGAAAGGTGCACATACTCAAGACGGTGGATGATGGCGCACAGGAGGAAGCATGCTGAAAAGAGCTTCTGTCTCTGATGCTGACAACACACATAAAAGACGAGGAAAACGGAGGGAGCTCCGAGCATCTCTCGCAGTCATGTAGGAACCTGTTGAGAGAAGGGGTAAACCGAAATAAAGCTGCTGATGAAACTTTGTGGCGCAAAAAGCGGATGCGAATATCAGAAAACAGACCTTTATGGAGCGTCACGGGCTGAAATCAAAAGTTTTGGGCCGCTATTCAAAAGCTGTAGATGAACAGATTTACCACCAGGGGACGGAGTCTGTGGATGCTCACGTATCCCATCGGCCCTGGCGCTTGGGCGGAAGAAGGCGCGGAGGTGACTCTCTGGCCCGCACCCCACTGCTCTTCTGTTCCGTCTGACGTTGGACAACAAAGATGGCGGCTGGGACGAGCAATTACTGGGAAGGTGAGGGCGAGGGCTTTGGGTGGGTCTCGCCGGAGGTATGGTGAAGATAGGTCTTGCAGGAGGAAGCAGGAGAAAAAGTCAGGCCTTCTGAGTGATTGGACTAAGGGTGGGACTTGCTTAGCGGAAGCCCCGGGGACCGGAAACCGAACGGACTGGGGCTGGGGTCTGGCCCAAGCGGGCCGCGGGATGTGAACGAGCGGCAGGAGGTGGGCAGTGGACGCAAGGGTTGGAGAGGAAGAGGGACCTGGGTCACCCAGAGTGGACGTGAGTGAAGGGTAGTGGAGCCCAGACGTCAGGGCTTTGGTACCAAGAAGAGACGAGTGTGGAGCGAGAAGATTAGAATCTGGAACCTGGAGTGTTCCAGCGTTTGGGGGTTGAGATCACTGTAGGAAACTGCGGGAAAAGAGAAAGGCGGAACTTGGCCGTCCTGACTATTAAAGGAAGTAGGAGCGAACGTTTCTGCTAAGACCCCGTGGCAGTTCAGGCCAGGACTTTGAAAATGGGTTGCCTGAATACATAAAATAACTTTACCCACTGCCTTGGCGTCTGGGATCTTTTTTGTCAGAAAGAGAGAGTTGAAAGAACCCGTATGCGTTGTCGTTATTGCATTTGCTCTACATATACCAGGAAAGTTTCTTGCGATTTGACAATTGCATTAATTCCTGAAAATACTGTCCAGTCAAGTGAAGTCATGTAACACTCATTCCTGAACCATAATAAAAGGCAAAATTGAAAGCTTTTTCTTTCAACTATTTGCTTTGCTACAACATAGAAACTGCACACACACACACACACACACTTCACCCTTTTGATTATTTCCTCTTGCTACTCACTGAAACTTGTAGAAACCACAGTATTGTTACTGTAAGCTACTTGGTCTAAAAATCTAAATTTTAAGTTCATTCATGCTTGTCTGTCATATTTTCAAAATGCTTGATATTTTCTACTGGAAATGACTATTACTAAAATTACCAAGAGGTATGCTTAGAGTTTAAAAACATGTATTAAAATGGCCATTTGGACTATGGGTACTAGGTAGAAAAGTAATTATGTAGAAGTGGTTCCTGGTATCTTTAATACTATTTATTAGGCTATGGGATCCTTACAATACCATGCTGTATAAAGCAGCTCATTATTGGCAATATATTCTATGCCAACTGCTTTGAGCGTGTGATTATCAAAGCATAGAAACCCCTCAATATAGAGGTTTGAAAAACAAAAGTAGATTAAGTAGATGTTCAGTAAATGGCAGAGCCAATAAGAAAGTGAGCTGAGATTTGTTCGCAGGGATGAATATGCTCCACATTACTTTGCTTTTGGTTGCAAAATGTATTGAAATGTTTTCTATGCCTCAGTCCGGAGACATTCTTTTATTATTCCTTCCTATAGTTCAGTCTTTTTATTTTAACTTAATCATGAATAAGTCTAATCGTATTTGTGTGAGTTTCCAGACGTAGTTTCTGTCACTCAGTCTCCTAGGTGCCAAACTACTATACCAGTTTCTCTGTCAGTTTGTTTGCCTTTAAACTTGTGTGCTTTTCAGACTTAGGCTTTTATCTCTGTCATAATCATATTTGACCTCGTTAGAAGCACACCTTTTCCAGATTTTTTCAATGAGTTTATGTTTAATTTGTTCATTATAATTTTTCTTCACGTTCAATTGCTAACTCAGTTTACAGTTATGAAGAGGATCTCATAAACCTAATGAAGCTTTGAAACAGAAAAGTCCTTGCAAAGATAGTGATGGCTTTTTCCTTATCAATCAGTGACCAATAGATGATCAGTTGCATAGTTTACTTTGTTCAGAATAATTCTGTGATTTAACGTGTCCATTGATAAATGATTTTGCCTAATTATGTTTTTTGTAATTTTGCAAAAGATCTCAGGAAACAAGCCCGACAGTTGGAAAATGAACTTGACCTGAAACTAGTTTCCTTCAGTAAATTATGTACAAGTTACAGTCACGGTGGTGCCAGAGATGGAAGACGCGACAGGTATAGGTACTACCAGATTCTGTCTCTTAATGCCTTAAATTTTATATATAATGTTTTTAAAGCTTTTTTTTTTTTTCTTTATTTCTGATACTGGGAATCAAACTCAGGACCTCACACTTGCCAGGCGGGTTCTGTGCCACTAAGCTAAATCCCCAGCCCTAAAGCATTTTTAAACTTTTTTTTTTTTTTTTTTTTGGTGGTACCAGGGATCAAACTCAAGATCTTGTGCTTGCCAGGCAAGCACTTATTCCATTGAACTATCTCCCCGGCTTAAAGCATTTTTTTAAATTAACTAAAATACATCGTATTTGTAACTTGGTCTCTTGGTAAATTTTTGATATATTATTTAACTACTGAAATTCCTCCTAGTTCTTGAGGCTCATTTATTTAGAATCCTTAGGCAAAGATTATTATGATCTGAGGAGGAAACTGCTAGGCCTTGAGAATGAATTTATATCAAAAACTAAGAGTTTCTAGCTTAGGCAGTATGAAGAAATGTGCTTCATTTGTGCACATTATATTTTTTCTGTGTTTTCTTAATTGCTAAATGGATCTGAACTGCCCAAATACAAAGCATACTTTCTGATTTTCTGTTAGTCTTTTCAAATTAATCTAATGTAGTGTGTATCTTACCATTAGTCATAGAAGCTACTTTTATTTGGTACTTTCTAAAGAAACTAATATATTATGTTGAACCTATGGAAAATACATTTTTATCTTTGAATCTTATGCCTAATTTAAGTCATCCACTTGTTTCAAAAAACATTAGGGGATATTTAAGATGAATATAGTGGACCTCCTGTGCCTATTCCCCATTTTAAGAAAGGATCATTATTGATTCAGTTTTGAAGTCCCTTAATGGCATTCCGCTTTTTCCCTCCCATTTGTGTATATCACCATATATTTTTACTGTATATGTTTGTGTCTCTAGGCAATAGGCAGTATCTTACAGTAGTTATTTTGCAGCTTGATTTTTTGTTTAACATCATTGAAACTCAACTATGAATTTATCACTGGTGTATTCACTTATGATATTGTGCAAGTATATCATGGTGTAACCATTTATTGGATAGGTGTTGTTTCTGACTTTCGCTAATAAATAATAAGTTTAGTAACAGTGTTTTTCATGTTTTAGATACTATTCTGAGACCTTTATATAAGTTTTCTTGTTGTAAAGTTGTGTTTATTTATTTTGTTGTGATACTGGAAATGCAATCCAGAGCCTTCTGCATGCTAGGCAAGTGTTCTACCACTAAGCTACATCATCAGCCCTATTTAAATTTTATTTTGAGACAGTTTTTCAGAGTTGCTCAAGGAGGTCTTCAACTTACGATCCTTTTGCCTTAGCCTCCCAAGTAGCTGGGATTACAAACATGTACCATTGCACCCAGAATTCTAAGAATATTTTTATACAAGCTGTTCCTGTATGTCCTGGCAGTGAAATTGGTAGTAGACTTGTTGGTTGTTAATCCACTCATATTTTTAGTGCTTTTTCAAAGGTAATGGTAGATGTGATATTTTTCAGTTAATAATAACAAAAATTGAGCTTAAATCTGAACCTCTGTCTTCATATGTCCTATGCCTACACTCTAAAATACTATACTATACTAATACTCTATTATAATCTATGCACAATCCAGTGAAAGTCTCATAGTGCAGTGGCTGGGGTTCGATCCCTGGCGTGCTGTGCCAGCCCCACCCCCTGGGTGCGCTAAGAGGGCAACTGAGACTGGGCATGGTATCATGCACCTGTAATCCCAGCGCCAAGAGGCTGAAAACAGGAGAATCACTGTAAGTCCAACTACATAGTGAGACCCTGTACACCCTGTAGACTCTGTCCTAAATTCATAGAAGAAAAAAAAAAAAGATCAAGATTCATTTCCCAAAAAAAGAGACTCATTTCCACACTGTAGCCAAGGTGCTGTTCCTTTCTAATAAGTATACATACTTCACGTAGATACCAGGGCCAATGTATGGACTTAGGGACTTAAAAATAAATTCTTACCGTGTTACATAGGTTTTATTTCAGTCCAGTGCTTTGGGCTCACCTTAGTTTAGCAAGTAAAGAAAAAGTAGTTTTTTTGATGTGAGAGTTTGAGAAAAATTAATTTATGAATTGAAATATTTTCTCTTGAATTAAAGTCTCCCATTTGGTTATGCCAGCCATATACAATTTTGAAACTCACATTTGTTAAGAGATACTTTACATGATGCTTTTATTATTATCTGTTCTTCATAATCTTAATACTTTGTTAACTCCTTTAAAGGAAAAAGCAGTTTTGGAAACATCCCCCCGCCCAAAAAAAAATTCCCAAAGAAAGTCTACAAATCAAAATTGACTTTGTAGAATCACTTCCAACTCCTAATCATCCTAAAAAAAAAAAAAAAAAAAAAAAAAAAACCTAAGGTTATGAAGATCCAATGAATTTTGTTTAATGTCCAGGCTGGGAGCATGTTACAATAAATAAACTCAGCAGTGGCCAGAACACTTATCCCAGGAAAGCTTCAATGTCTATGAATCATCACACACCTATAAAATGGATTAAATTTAACTGAATTCTGGTACAGCTGAATTGGGTGAGAACTGGATCAAATTTCCCCATAATGTGAACATTTAAGCTAACCATTCATTTGATTTACTTCTCATCCAACTTGAATTGTGATCAGAATCGTGAAAGAATTAAGTTTATTGAACCAAGGTGGCAATGTATTTAGAAGATGGGCTTTTGGTTATGTCCTTGGACTCATGGACTAATACTAATACTCTATTATAATCTATGCACAATCCAGTGAAAGTCTCATAGTGCAGTGGCTGGGGTTCGATCCCTGGCGTGCTGTGCCAGCCCCACCCTCTGGGTGCGCTGAGAGGGCAACTGAGACTTGACAAGTCTGGAACAAACAGTAGTAGAGATTGCCCTGTTGTTCATTTATTCAATGAGTATTTAATGAGCATTCACTGTGTGTCGTGTGGTAGCCATATATCTTTGAACAAGACAGAGGCATTTTCCTCCCTTAAGATTGCATTTTGTTAAACTGGGCATGGTGACAGGGTTTTAATCACAGTACTTGAGAAAGGCAGAAGCAAGAGGTTTGCCACAAGTCTGAGGCTAGCCCAGGACACATGAGTGAGTTCAAGGTCAGCTTGAAGTACATAGTGAAACCAAAAAAAAAGGAAAAGAAAGAGAGGAAAGATATGTTTTGTTGGCCTGTTGTTTTTTTTAAATTTATCTGGTGGGGGAATCTGTAGTAGTGTACAGAGCCCTTCTGCATAGGCATATTATAAAAGACAATTTCAGAACCTTGGCTTGGCTCTGACACTTAATAAAGATAAATATTTTGACATCATAGTCTAGGACAGATAAATTGGGAAGTTTCAAGAAGAAATAAAATTTAGACCTAATTAAACATCTTAAAGTAAAAATATTTATTAGATATATTTTGGCTATTTCATTGTTTATTGTTGCTGTGTGAGTAAAAAGGTATAAGGGCAAATAGTGGTAGCTAAGGCACTCTTTGGTGTTGAATTGATGATTTTATGTTTCATTTGCCACACGCAATCACTGTTACAGGGCAGGACAAAGCCTTCAGTACAATTGGAGAGCATAGTCACTTCCTAGTCATTTATCTGTGCCCAGATTATCTCTGATTGCATGTGATAATGCAGAAATGAGGATCTTATAAAGGCTTCTTTCAAAATAAGACAAAAGAAACTTTTAGAACATGTGGTTCCTGAATTTGAGTCTGTCAAAAAAGTCTTGCATATATAAAAAGTCAAATTTTGACTATGCCACATAAAAATTTAGTAGATTTTTGAAATATAAAATGATATGATTGCATATTGTAAGCTGAAATGTAAAAGGTTAGTACAAATAAAAGCTGGATAAGACCATGTATTTTAGAGTGAAAGTAACTTCCTGATTATTTGATAATTGTAATCTGGATCATTTAAGTCTCAGTTTTATTCTTGGTAAAAGTAAAAGAGCAAATCGAAGGCCTGAAAAACTAATTTTTTTTTTTGTCTTTTTGAGACAAGGTCTCACTATACAGTACAGGCTGGCCTTGTTCGCACTGTATAGCCCAGGCTGGTCTTGAACTCATGATTCCTCCTGCCTCAGCCTGCTGAGTGCTGAAATTATAGGGGTGCGCCACCACACCCGCCTAAAACTGTAATTCTAAAAGATAAAAATTTGAAAGATTTTTCACAGACTCCATAACAAAATCAGTAATTGATTTTTATGGTTTATCTTATAAGGAGTTCTACATTTCTGTTTTGTTTGACATAATGTATTCTTTTAAATTCAGTTTAATTAGACACTGTTATAGCTTAAAGTTATGTGCTATCATTTGAATAAATGTAAACAAGCATTTGGAGATTTTTACATTGTTAAGATTGAAAATATAACTAATTTTAGGAAAATTGTGCATTCGAATATATGTTGTTGTTGTTGTTTTCCCCAAAACCGGGGATAGAACTCAGGCCCTTGCGCTTGCCAAGTTGATTGTATTTTAAAATGAATTTAATTTGTACGGTGTGTATGTGATCTTTCTTGGAAAGTTATTTAAAAAATTAATTTCTAAAGTATTAGAAAAAAAGAGAATGTTTCAGGGATTTACTTGACATATAAGGATAGTTACCTTATTATTTAAGTATGTTTTAAAGGACTAGAATTGAGTAATGGAGTCCCTTTCATTTAACTTTTCCATAGTTCTGACACAACACCACTTTTAAATGGGTCGAGCCAAGACAGAATGTTTGAGACGATGGCAATTGAGATTGAACAGCTTTTGGCAAGGGTAAGTGCTTTCTGTTAAGTTGCTATTTTGCTAATAGCTATACATTTGTGAGATATGACACTGCATTATGTAAATGCAGACATGTTGCTTGAAATTATCCAAATGTCTTCAGGCCACTTGAATTTTCGTGACCGCCATCCCCAGGTCATGTGGGTGTTATTTTAACCTTGATGGATTACTTAGGGGAGGTGCTAAATCTTTGGATGCTTCTTGGGTTTTCTTTTGCTTAGTTTTGTTCTGCTGTCAACTAAAAGGATGTGTAGGCAAATAATTTGCTGTTTATGAGGTTCTCTAAAGTATTTTTTTGGAGGGTGGAGAGATAGCTCAATGGTCTAAGCACCTGCCTGGGAAGCACAAAGACCCAGGTTTGATCCTCGGTAGTGCATGCTGTGCAGTGCCCTGGAACCCCAGGCGTGCTCTGCTGGCCACCAAGACGGCATGGTGGTGCACGCCTGCATTCCCACCACTGGGGAGTCTGAGACTAGAGGATCACTATGAGTCTCAGCTGTGTAGCAAGACCCTGTATCAAATAAATAAATAAATAAATAGGTTTTTTAAAAAAATTTTTTTCCTAGCTTACAGGGATAAATGACAAAATGGCAGAATATACCAACAGTGCCGGTGTCCCCTCCTTGAATGCAGCATTGATGCATACGTTACAGCGACACAGAGACATATTGCAGGTAATATTGGGCTTGAGACTTTTTATACTAGTTTGGGGTTTTTCTTAATCCCTAAATAGGATGTTTACATATGTATTAAAAGAATAAAGAGCACCGGGGAGATGGCTCAGTAGAATAAGCGCTTGCCTGGCAAACACAAGGGCCTGAGTTTAATCCCCGGTTCTGCCA
>NW_004524648.1:3285292-3296465 GCF_000260255.1 Octodon degus | reverse complement strand
AATATAATAATAATAATAATGAATAGACGGATTAAAGCACCTGCTTAGGCAGACGCAGGGGCTGGGAGTTCGATCCCTTTGCCTGCCATGCTGGCCCCAACCCCGGGGTGCACTGAGATGGCAATTGAGACTGGACATGGTGGCACACGTCTGTAATCCCAGCACTTGGGAGGCTATAAACAGGAGGATCGCTACAAGTCCAGTCTATGCAGTGAGATCCTGTAGACCCTGTAGACCCTGTCCTAACATATAAAGAAAAAATAAAGAATAAAGAGAAGCTGGGCATATTGGTTTACACCTGTAATCTTAGCTGCTTAGGAAGCTGAAGTAAGAGGATCCCAATTTCAAGCCCACCTGTACAACTTAGTCATACTGTCTCAAAATAAAAATAAAAAATGAGGGCCAGCAAGATAGGTCAGCAATTCAATCCCAGTTCCAAAAAAAAAAAACTCAGCAGACTAAGTCCCTGCTTAGTCAAGCACAGAGACCAGGGTTCGATCCCCAGTACTGCATGCCACACCAACCCTGCCCCTGGCTCACTGAGCCAGTGACAGAGTCTGGGCATGACGATACAGCCTATAATCCCAGTCCTGGGGAGCTTGAAAACAGGAAGATCACTACAAGTCCAAGCTGCGTAGTTAGACCTGGTACCAAATACATTAAAAAAATAATAAAAAGGGCTGAGGTTATATAAAGTTCAGTGGTAGAGTACTTGCCAGTCTTGCCTGTGGCCTTGGGTTTGATCCCTAGTACTATAAAAGAGAGAAAGAACTCTTCTGAAAAGATAAATGCTGTGCTATAGAAATTTCTTGGGTTTTTTTTGTATGTGTGAATATTATAAAAATATGAAAATATCTGATAGCTTTTTTTCTTGAAGTTGCATATTTATCACTAGATAAATACACTTGTACTTTGGAAGTTCTGGCTAGCTGTAATAGAAAATAACAAATAGTCATATGAAGGCAGTAATATGGTAATTTAGATTGCACTTTCATCAGATTTCAAGGTAATATGGAAGGGGAATAATTACTGTATATAGTATATTATTTTTAAAAAAGAATAAAGTTGTATCAATAAAACCAGATAAACTCTTAGAGGTTTATATGAGGAGATATTAAAAGTGTAGTAGTCCATTAGTTGGACGTGGTTGGGCATGCCCAAAATCCCAGCATTTGGGAGGCTGATGTAGGAGGATCACCAGGAGTTCAAGGGTAGCCTGGGGTACATAGGCTTGAACTATCTCCCCAGTGCTCCCTGTGCCCAAATTTAGCAATCATTTCTGATTTTGAAATTAAGAATAGGGGGCCACAGAGATAGTTCAGTGGTCTAAGTGCCTGCTGAGGCAAGTACAAGGACCCAGGTTTGATCCCCAGCACCATGTGCTGTGCTGTCCCAACTTGGGTCCGCTGAGCAGGCCACCAAGACCTAGTGTAGTGGTGCACTTCTGTAGTCCTATGCTGGCAAGGCAAATCACTGTGAGTCTAAGATGCATAGTGAGACCCTGTAGTAAATATATAAAATTAAAAATAAAAAAAAAAATAGGAATAGGGCTGGGTGAGTAGCTCAGTAGTAGAGCTTAGCATTCATGAGGCCGAGGTTCAACCTCTAGGAACATGGGGAATAGGGATAGAAAGATACTTTATTTACTGCATAAATGTGAATATCAGAATAAAAACTCCCATTAAAAACATTCTCACTGAAGATAAAAACCAGACAAGCGTGCCTGTGATGGGCACATATGTCTAACATTTTGGTGGTCAAATGGGCAGTTTTTTTAAAAAATGAAGACAAGTATTGGAAAAGAAGAGGCAGAGTATGTTACAGGCTAAGGGTCTATGTCTGGTACACCCAAGAAAATTAACTGAAAAAAAGTTAACAGCAATTGAAGTCAATGGTCAGTTAAACAATAAAAAGTTTAAAAAATAAAAGCCAGAAGTTAGTTGAGGCAGGAAGATCACAAGTTTGAGTCTAACTTGAACAACTTAACAACGTAGAAATACTTTTTTTTCAAAATTAAAAAAAAAAAAAGTGGGGGATGTAGCTCTGTGGAAAAGACCTAGGTTCAATCCCCAGTGCCACCAAAAACAAAAAACAAAGTTTTCCTACATATGGACAGTAATATAGTAAAAATATAATGAGGAGGGTAGGCTGTAGCTTAGCCATGACCATGCACAGGACCCTGTATTCAGTTCCCCCTACAAAAAATAGGAAGGAAGTTAGGAAAGGGGAAAAATGGAAGAAAATATAAAATCTTTATGTACAAATATAATAAATGTTTAGGACTGTATGCGTAGAATTCTACTGAGAGAAACAGAAAAGGATGAACTAACTGAAGAATTGTTCTGCTTTTGGATGAGAGTATTTTCCTTTAAATCAGCTCTATCAGGCTGGCCAAATAGCTCAGCGGATTAAAGCGCCTGCTTAGGCAGACACAGGGGCCAGGAGTTTGATCCCTTGGCCTGCCATGCTGGCCCTACCTCCAGGGTGCACTGAGAAAGCTATTGAGACTGTGGTGGATTGCGCCTGTAATTCAGCGCAACAGGAGGATCACTACAAGTCTAATCTATGCAGTAAGACCCTGTACACCCTGTCCTAAATACAAAAAATAAATAAATTAGCTTTATCAGTTGTTATCCTAATGGAAATAGCAGTGGGTTTTCTTTTTTATTTTTAGGGAAGGATCTACAGGGTGTTCAGGATCTCACTACTAGATCAGACTCGTAGTGATCCTCCTGTTTACAGTCTCCCAAGTGCAGGGATTACAGGTGTGCGCCACCATGCCCAGTCTCAGTTACTGTCTCAGCGCACACCAGAGGCGGGGCTGGCATGGCAGGCCCAGGGATTGAACCCGTGGCCCCTGCGCCTGCTTGCAGGTACTTTAATCCACTGAGCTATTTGGCCAGCCCCTGCAGAGTGTTTTTCATGGTTTCATTTTTAAAAAAAGTACGGCACAGTAATACTAAAGTAAATTTGGAATCATGCATAAAAATAATCAAGAAAAGATTTGCATTTTAAAAATGAAACTAAGTAGCAACTAATTCTAGTCAAATACTAACACCTGTTAAAAACCTAGAATAGACAAAAATTGGGGCCTAGAGAAAGAAAATTTATAAAGCATTATAACTGAATAGAGTTCATATATAAACCCAAGTATATGTGGAAATTGAGTTTCTGTTAAAGTATTAAAAAATAAAGGAAGGGGCTGGTGAGATGGCTCAGTGGTCTAAAGCACCTACTTAGAGCAAGCTCAGCAAAGCACAGGGACTGCGGTTCAATCCCCCAGCACCACATGCCAGCCAGCCCCGCCCCCTGGTGGGCTGAGCTGGCCACACACACACACACACACACACACACACACACTAAATAAAGTTATATAATTTAAAATAAATAAATAAATGAAAAAAGATTCACAACAAAGCATAGTTAAAATTAGTAAATTTTTCAGCTGTATAAAAGGTTTCCTGTTTGCTTAAAATACAGAGAAATTATAGGAGTAAATAAGAAAAGAGCAATTAATAGAAAATGAGCAAAGGATATAAACTTACTTTAAAAATAAGTGGCAGGGCCAGGGAGATGGCTCAGTAGAATAAGTGCTTCCTTGGCAAGCGCAAGGGTCTGAGTTTAATCCCTGGTTCTGCAAAATAAATAAATAACAAAGGACTGGAATATGGGTCAGTGTTAGAGTACTTGTCTAGCATGTGTGAGGCCCTGCCTTGATCCCCAGCAAGGGAAGTAGTGGCTAGAACCATAAAAAGATGCTCAGTCATTCTCCCAAATAAAATATATAAATCAAAATGAAATATTTTTACCTATCGTTTTTTACCTGTTAACATTTTGCAACCCATTATTGGCAGAAGTATACAAAATAGGCACTCATACACTGTTGACAGGAACATAAATTGGTGTAGTCTTTCTGGAGGGCAGTTTAGTGCTATTACAATTTAAATACTGTGCTGTGTATGATTCTTCGTCCACTTTTTTGACTAGGCATTCACTTTTTTTTTTTCCTTTGGAACTGAGGTTATGCCTTATGCATGCTAGGCAAGTCCTCTACAACCAAGCTTTCCTAAGTGCATAGTCTGGACTAAGACTCTCCTGTCTTAGCCTCCTAAGTAGCTGGTATTGCAGGCATGCCCCTCACCATGCCCAACATTCATTCTTCTTCTTCTTTTTTTTTTTTTTTTTGTGGAGCCGGGGATTGAACTCAGGCCCTTGCGCTTGCCAGGGAAGCGCTTATTCCACAGCCTTCTCCCTAGCCCCTGAAATGTTTTACCTTCTTTTCTTTTTTTTTTTTTTTTGGCCAACATTCATTCTTTAAGTACATCTTTTAATGGAGTCTTTCGTTTTGGGGTTTTTTGTTTGTTTGTTGCCTGTTTACAGTTCTGGGGTTTAAACCCAGAGCCTTGCACATGCTAGACAAGCACTCTACCACACAGCTACATCCACAGCTCTTTTTTTCCCATTCCCTAAACCTCTCTTCTCATCTTGCCCGCCTTACTTACAAAAACTTTGTTTTCATTTCAAGAGTCCAAGAATGTTTATTGTAGTACTTTGTAACAGCAAAACAACCTCGAGCTACTAAAATGTTTATTTAAGGAATTAGAATGAATAAAGTAATATTCTGTGCAGCTTTTTAAAAGAATGATATAGCTGAGTAGTAAAACATCTGTTTAGTGTGCTTACTGTCCTGTGTTCAGTCCCCAGCAAAGGGAAAAGAAAGTTTGTAGGTTAGATTTGTTTGACAATATGGATTGATTGATTTTTTATTCTCTAAAGCATATTCTGAAAAGCAGATAAAGATGAAAATTAAAATCTCATCTCCAAGAGACCCTATGAACCTTTTAAAAAAATATTATAAAGCATGCAAGGGCTGGGGAGATGGCTCAGTGGAATAAGCACTACCCTGGCAAGAGCAAGGGCCTGAGTTCAATCCCCAGTTCCGCCAAAAAAATTTTTAAAAAATAAAGCATAAATCAGAATGTACACTATGATTTCTTTAACAAAAAAATAGAAAGAGATAATGATAAATTTTTAACATTTCCTGAAAGCATGAAAAAGTAATAATAGTTATAAGTGGTGGAATAAAATATATTTTTATTACTTTACCTTTAATACTGTGGTTGCTCTTACTATGGTCATGTCTATATAATATTTTTTAAAAGGTTCATAGGGTCTCTTGGAGATGAGATTTTAATTTTCATCTTTATCTGCTTTTCAGAATTAAAGTAGTAACTATCAGTGTGTTTTAGAAATATAGTCATACAAAAGCAAAGGAAAATGTTTGCAGATTATTCTTTCCCTTCAACCCTCTTTATTTATATTTCTTTTGATTAATTCAGGAATTAAATTTCTAGGAGCTCCAAAAGGAGGAAATTTGAAAGTACGCCCTGACAGGTAGAAATAATTAAGTAGAATAAACTCTCCAACCTTTATTCTAGGCCAGAAGTGGTAAATCTATGGCATCATGCTGCAGTGGGCCATTAGTTACCTTTGAAAACCCAAAAAGGGTCATCATCATTGCTGTAAGATATTTTGGAGTCATTTTTTTCTTTGTAATTTTGAATCAAAAGACAAGGTACTAAAAGATAGGAAAAGTAGTGTTTGGAAATTTACAATACAATAACAATACATAACTGGTTCAGTAAGATGAAAATACATAATTAGTTCATGTTGAGACTGGATGTTGATTTATTGCAGGATTATACACATGAATTCCATAAAACCAAAGCAAACTTTGTGGCAATACGAGAAAGAGAGAATCTCATGGGATCAGTGCGAAAAGATATTGAGTAAGTTATCTTTTATATTATTTTACAAACCATTTATTCAGATTTAAAATATATTTGTAGCTAGTTGCAAATTGAGTAGCAAAACCAGGATTTGAATTTCAGGGTTTCTAATTTCCATTTCACCGTTCTTTGAACGTTGCTGCTTTAATATAGTCCTGATCTACTCTGTCAGTCCCATCCCCTGCACCTCCTAGGTTTACTATTATTTCCTGACTTTTCTGTCTTACTACAAAATCCAGCTTAAATGACAGCTTCATGAGTTCCTCTCCGATCTCTTAGTGCTTTAGGCATTAGAACGTTAGTAATAGCTGAAGCTCTCCACATTTCTCTTGCTGATCACCACCCATCTTCTGATCTTCTCCTTTGCTGCACAATTATATATTCAGGGAGCTATTTATGCAGCCTTTATTTCTCTAAAATTCTCAGATATGTAATTTTCCTTAGAGATAATACAAACATTACAAAAAATTAAAGACTTCCAACATTATTATACTATTTTAGTTCATAGGTGTAAAGATTTTTCTTCCCTTTTCATCTGTAGTGATATATTCTAGCATTTCCTACATATTTTTGAAAATTTTTTCACAGCTGAACTTGCCTGACAAAATTGAGTCACATAGGCATCTAATTGAAGGTGAAGACATCCTAATTTTGAACTATCAGGTGATACCTATCATTGTTTCATTTATGACAAGTTTATGAGACTTAGATCTCATATTATGTGCGTTATGTGTATTCTAAGAAACATTTTCATAGAGATCCTTTATTTTGTTGTACTGTCATAACAGTAAGACAGGTGTAAAATTGTTTGTCCTTATGGTACATGTAGGTCTTTTTAATTTTTGTACAGTTGACTTCTAAATGCATTTTGAGGGCTGGAGAGATGGCTCAGTGGTCTAAAGCACCTACTTGGAACTAGCTTGGCAAAGCATCAGGGACCGCGGTTCAATCCCCCAGCACCACATGCCAGCCAGCCCCGCCCCCTGGTGGGCTGAGCTGGCCACACACACACACCACACTCTCTCTCTCTCTCTCTCTCTCTCTCTCTCTCTCTCTCTCTCTCTCAAATAAATAAAAAAAAAAAACTAAATGCATTTTGAAGAATGGAGTAAGAACCAAAATCCAATCCACTGTAATAACTTACATTTTGAAAGATTATAATAGTTCATTCATTAAACTGTTTGCCGAGTAAGACATTATATCAGGTACAACAGAAGGCAGGAATGAAAAGACTATAATTTGACCTTGTAGGACTTTATATAATTTAGGTGCTAGTGGGGAGGAAGGTATATATTCGATTACTGTAATACAAGGGAGATTGTGATTAGTGAGATGAAACATAATAATGACACCTGAGTTTTAGTTTTCGCAGTTTACACATTACATTTTCATAAAGTGTCTCTTTTTGGCTTCATAATATTTTGAGAAAGGTAGAAATTATTAATCTCATTTTATAAAACTTGGTACTGAAAGACTTGATTAAGGTTACCTGGCTATTAAATGACAGAATATAGACTTGATTTCAAGTTACCAGTCTTACAAGTCTGTGGTTGAATCATTCTACTTGTGGTGTTCTTTAGTGTGCTGCATAATAGTGGTACCACTCAGCCAATGGTTTGGGTTTAGTGGCATAACTATCTTTTTTTATTGCAGTGTTTGTGCAGTTTCCTAAGATTTTCAAAGTCTGTTCTTGATACTTCATGCTAACAGAAAACAGGAAGAACAGAAGTGTTTGCAGTAATGTAAAAGGCTTTTTAAAAATAAAGGAATGAGGGGGCTGGGAGGTGGCTCAGTGGAATAAGCGCTTTCCTGGCAAGCGCAAGGCCTGAGTTCAATACCCAGTTCTGCAAAAAAAAAAAAAACCAAAACAAAAATAAAAGAATGTTGGAGTGGTGTAGACTAATCTAGAAGTTCTTAAGTGTTCCCAAATTGGTCCTTCATTGAACACTTCATTTCAGTATTCCTTAGGCTTCAGTTGTTGGATGGCATATGCTGTTATGAAAGAAAGCACTTTCACTAGCTTCTCTTCTCCACTGCATGTATGACGTGCTAATCAGTCCAAGGTTGTACTTCTACTTAGAAAAATTAATATATAAAAGATAATATGCCAGCCCCACCCCACCCCCCACCCCTGTGCACTGAGACTGGGATTTAGACTGAGACTGGGTGTGATAGCTCACGCCTAGAGTCCCAGCTCTTTGGGAGGCTGAACACAAGCGGATCACTACAAAGTCTGATCTACACAGTGAGACCCTGTAGACCCTTACTAAAAAATAAAAATAAAAAAAAAAAGGTAATAGACAAAAAGAAATATTTTTGTTGTAGTTTAAGAACATGAGGTGTTTTTTTTGTTTGTTTGTTTGTTTTTACCAAAACTAGCTTTAATTTATCTGAAGCCATACAGAGCTACATAAAAAGTTTGTGAGAGGAAGCTGGTAGAGCCCAAGGCATGATCGAAGGCCCTTAGAAGTTCTCCAGCAGGCTCAGGATGCGCTTCTGCTCCGTCTCGCGGAACTCGGGACTCCGGCCATCCCCGATATTCTCTTCATACTCCTTGATGATATGCCTGACGATTTTGATGGAGCTTCCATGCATGTGTTTAGGATCTGGTGAACTCTCTGGCGAATCTGGGGGACGTTGGCATTGCAGATCTCTGCCATGATGTAGCAGATGTGCTGGAGAACAAAGAGCCCTGCATCTAGGCGCCGGAGGTAGAACTCATCCTCCAAGTCGTTGTCTATGATCTCGCCACGCCGGACTATGTCATGTTTTTCCCCTTCGATCTTCTTGTCGGCCACCTGCATTGCACCCAGATATTTAAAATGCAGCTCCATGAGTCTGTCAACCTTCTCACTGTCATTTTCAGTGAACTTATTCAGAAGCCGGGTTTGCTGCTGCCCTCTCAGTTTGCGCAGGAGGGAAGCCAGGATCGAACAGACATGCTCTTCGTGCTCCTTCTTAGTAGTTCCCACTTTCTTGATCTTCCTAGGAGATTTCATAAAGAGAGGAAAGATGGTTCGCAAGCCAAGAATGTCGACGAACTTATGGCAGTTGTCTGTACCCTCTGGTCCAATCATGGCATGGTCCAACACCTTCAGGGCACTGCTCCAGGAAATCTTCTTTTCCCTGAGCATGAGATTCATCAGTTGAAGGCCCTCGCCCTTTAGGAAGCGCTCACGATTGGAACTGAGCATCAGGCATGAACAGAGTGAATCAAACAGATTTTCCATCATCTCCTGTTCCTCAGCTGTACTAGGGTTGTGCCTTTTAAACACGGATAACTGCTGAAGAAGCACATCGATTCCATCCAGCTCTCCAAGCAATTCCCTGTTTTCATCGTTGTCCTGGAGCAGGATGGCCAGCACTTCACTGCAATACAGTTTGTTGGCATCAAAAGGCATCTTTGCCTTCAGCCTCTTCAGCAGCCACTGCAGGAGTCCCTGCTGGGCAGCCTCCGTACACATCTCAGGCCAAAACTCAGCCATGTTTTCTACAATAGCCAGAGTGTTGTGGACACCATCCGCCTCCTCTCGCACAGACTCATCCAGGCACTCCAGATTCTGCTCCAGCAGTGCTACCACCTGTCCGTCCACCAGAGCATCAATGAGAACTTCTGCTCCCTCTTCACTCTCATGGAGGGTGCCTATATTCGTTAACTCCTGAAGTAAATCAACCACAGCTATGGACACATCTGTATTATCGTGTCCCAGCAGCCCGAGAAGTGACTGCACAGCATTCAGCTCCACCAGAAGGTGGTACAGGTCTGGCATAGTGGCCACCACGTGCATCTCCTGAATGATGTCATTTAGGTCCAGCTCAGATTCCATGAACTTTTCTGGATTGTCTGGAAACTTGATTCTCAACTCTTGATTTTTATATGACCTCTTTTCAAATGTGAGGATCATTTTCTTCACTGAGCTTTCATCCAACAGTTCCTCCTCTTCCTCTTCCTCTTCTCCTTCTCTGTCAATAATCTGGAGCAGCCTTTTTTTGTCATCATCTGCTTCTTCAGCCACAGCCACTTCTTCTTCCCGATAGCGACCTCGTTCTCGAGGACCGTGTTTTCTGCTCCTCTTCCTCCTCCTCTCGGGGACGCTTTGTGCCCCTGTTTGGCTGGTAGCTCAGAAGTTCGCCCACGTCCATGCTTCTGGCCCAGCCAATCCCGGGAACCCTTGTTCCCCTAACTCACAGCTGAACCACGGGCTGCTCCAACATTAGGTTATTTTGAGAAGGATTTTTTTTTTTTTTTTTTTTTTTTTGGTAGGCTTAGCCTGCCATAAGGGTGGGTCTGGTATGGCATGTGGAGCTGGGGATCGAACCATGGTCCCCTGTGCCTGACTGGGTTTGCCCATGCAGGCGCTTAGACAACTGAGCTAACTGACAAGCCCCAAGAATATTAGGTTATTTTGATGTTAAAAAAAAGTCTTTTATGGGATAGAGCTAGGCTTATGGCACATGTCTGCAATCCTAGCTGCTTAGGAGGCTGAGGCAGGAAGAATGCAAGTTCAGGACCTGCCTACAACATAGAATGACCTGTCTGAAGAAAAAAAAAGGAGCGACATCACATTTATCTGTTTATGATAGCAAAGTGAAAAACATTTTAACTTTATTCATTCAAAACTAGAGAGGGCTGGGGAGATAGCTCAGTAGAATAAGCGCTGGTCCTAAATTCAATCTCCAATACTGAAAAAAAAAAAAAAAAAAAATAGAATCACTTAATCACTTTTGGTATCACTAGGATTAGTTGTTCAATCTAATTTTGAACTATCTTTCCAAAACTATTCTTAAATTTTCTTTATGTTGTTCTAGGTCATATAAAAGTGGATCTGGAGTAAACAACAGGAGAACTGAACTATTTTTGAAAGAACATGACCATCTTCGAAAGTAGGTATTATTGAGTGTATAAATACTATGTAGTTTCTATGCTTATTAGCTCATTTACTTATGTGACCAATATTTCATAAATATTTCATAGCTTATTATAATAAGTGCTTTATCTGTGCAGATTCATTTACTTCTCCTTATAACTCTACCCAGTAGAAATGGAATTGAGTGTTCCACCCATAATTAGGAAAGATACTATTCTGTTGAATTTTTTTTTTTTTTTTATCTGTAACATGTTTTTATTACATTGCTGTATTTTTCTCTTTGGTAAATCTATTTGCTCTAATGCTTCCAATGCTACAGTTCATTAGTAATATCAATTTTTTTTTTCTTTGTGGAACCGGGAATTTTACTCAGGCCCTTGGACTTGCCAGGCAAGCATTCATTCTACTGAGCTATCCCCTCCCACACCCAGTAATGTCAGCTTTATATGGAGTAATTAAACCATATATCGGGCTGGAGAGATGGCTCAGTGGTCTAAAGCACCTACTTGGAACTAG
>NW_004524648.1:3279429-3282342 GCF_000260255.1 Octodon degus | reverse complement strand
TAACTTATCAATAGATTGTGAGTCTTTTCCCATGTTATTGGTAATTTGTGGTTGGCTATTATTTACTTCTTTATTTGGAGTTTTTCTGAATTAGAGTATTAGCATATAGTCCAGGTGGGCCTTGAACTCCCTACAATCCTCAGGCTGGCCTTAAACCCATGATCCTCTATCTCAGTTTCATGAGTACTGGGACTACAAGCATGTGCCATAATGCCCAGTAATTGTTTTTGTGTTTTTTTAAATATAGTATATGAATTCCATAATTCAGATAAACCATAATTCATGCAACTATTTCTGTAACATCCTTTAAGTTTTCAGTTTTTACTATTCTATATAATGTCTTAGCATGTATCCCTATTTTATAAATTCTTAAAATTAGAATTACAAGAGTAAAAACTATATGCATTTTAAAGTTTTCAGTACAATATCAGGCTTTCCAGTATATAGTCTCACTCCTAATCTGTATATAAACACTCTACAATGCCTTAACTTTGGTGTTTTATTTTGTTTTCTTTTGCTGGATTTCAAACCCCAAGACCTCAAACGTGCTAGTTAAGCACTGTACCATTTAGCTGTACTCCCAGCCCTGGGATGCTTCTTTTCTTAATTTTACTAAATTGAATATATCCAAAATATCATTTCAACATATAATCATTATAAAATAATGAATTATTTTTGTTCTTTTTTGTAACCAATCTTTGAAATTGCAATTTTTTTTTAGTTTGTGCAAAGAAGAGAGGTACTGTAAAAATATTCAGACAGAAAACATTTCTAAGTGTAAGGAATATATTTCTTTCATAGAAAACTTAAGTTAACCAACCAGCTAAAGGGCCGGGGAGACGGCTCAATGGAATAAGTGCTTCCCTGGCAAGAGCAAGGGCCTGAATTCAATCCCCAGTTCTACCAAAACAAACAAAAAAACAGCTAATGAAGCATAAGGAAGAAGCAGTTACTCTAAAAAGTTAAAGAACACGTGAGAATAATCTGTACTATTTATACAGTTTTCTGAAAGTCTAAAATTACTTCAATATAAAAAACATAAAAGAGCAACAACTTTCAGTAAAATAGGACAGATTAGCTTTGTTAGTCTTGTATAACCCTAGTGTTATAACACACTAACAAATTAATAGTACATTATTAACTATAAAGTACAAATTTTATTCATCAATTTTTCCATTAATGTCCTTATTTTATGTTCCAGGAACCCATATTGCATTTACTTGCATACTGTTTAGTTGCATTTAGTACTTCTTCAGTCTCCTCTTGTTTGTGAAAATTGCTTAAATTTAATTTATCACGAAGAAACATGGGATAATCCCAAATTGAGAGATGTTTTACCAAATACTGATACATACTCTGAAGAATTACTTATGAAGTTTTGGAAAGAAAACCTCTCAAGTGATGTATCCTTCTGGAGCATTATACAAACATGTTAGCCTAGATTGCTTGGTTAAACCAAGGTCTGAGAATATTCTCCATTGTAAAATAACTGTTTCCCATTGTAGTTAACAAATAGAGATTCTACTCAAGAGACTGAGACAGAAAAGTCAGAAGTTCAAGGCCAGCCTGAGCAACATAACAAGTCCACATCTCAAAAAAATACAAGGGAGGATATTTGGAGACTATGCAAATTTTATGTTTTTCCTGAAGCTCCTACTAATTTTAGCATCCATTAGTGGATTATAACCTCTACGCTATTACTATCATGTTTACTTAGTGGTAGTTTTCTATCTCAATTGAAGAGCTGTATTTTCTCCATTTATCTTATTTATATCAGCACAGACTCATACATGCTATGAGTTTTAATTCGCTACTATAATTATTTGTTGTTCAAATCATTCCATATTTGAACATTGGGAATTCTTATCATTTGACATGCCTCATTCTTTTGAGCATTTCCTTTACTTTGTAGCATCATGAAATGTTTATGGCTTCTTTTATATTTTCCCTGCCTCTGCTCTGGAATCAACTACTTCTCCAAGTGGTTTTGGTTCCTTTTGTTGGACAATGATAATCAGAAACTATTACCTGGATACTTGGGTATGTTTGTTGCTGTTGAAGTCATTGTTTCCAGGTTCTCTTTTGCAAAAAGTTTTTATCATGAATGCGGTTGAAATTTTTACTTTCATGTGTTTATTCTTATGATGTATTTAGATCAATTGTTTTTCTCCTGCATTGCAGCAATATGGTGAATGAAATTATTTTCAAACTTTCAACCAATTACAAATTTCTGGAATAAACCCCAATAATTAAGGTGTTTATTATCCTTTCTCTATATGGCTGGATGTATTTGTTCAGGATTTCTGCATTATTCTTGTGAGAAGTATCTGTAAGTTTTCTATTCTTGCTTTCATCTGGCTTTACTATTATGTTGACCCCATTGAATGAATTGGGAAGTGTGCTCCTTTCTGTCTTCTGAAAGTTTGTCCAGGTTTGATATTTGATCTTTTTATATGTGTTAGAATTTACCAATGAATTCATCCCAGAAGTTTTCTTTATGGAAATATTTTTAAATTATAAATTTAGTTTCTTTTATAGGTATAAGACTATGAGTTAGGTGCCAGGGAGATGGCTCAGTGAAATAAGTGCTTCCATGGCAAGTGTAAGAGCCTGAGTTCAATCCCTGGTTCTGCAAAAAAAAAAAAAAAAAAAAAACACTATGAATTGGATGGGGTTTATCACTGGGTCAAGATGCTTACTATAATTGATTCAGCCAAAATCACAAATCCATCTTTGTGGCCAGAAGATTTGGAAAAAGCATTATCGGAAGAAATGAGCCATGTCAGGGCTCCAGGAAAATTATTAGACAACTTGTGTCACTTTGTGTTTACTGTACTCTCTTCTGTACTCCAAGCCATGGTAAAGCAAATCTTTTTTTTTTTTTTTTTCCTTTTTGAGACTCGGTCTTGCTAT
>NW_004524648.1:3275807-3279329 GCF_000260255.1 Octodon degus | reverse complement strand
AAAGCATCAGGGACCGCGGTTCAATCCCCCAGCACCACATGCCAGCCAGCCCCGCCCCCTGGTGGGCTGAGCTGGCCACACACACACACACCACTCTCTCTCTCTCTCTCTTTCTCTCTCTCTCTCTCTCTCACATAAATAAAAAAAAAAATTAAAAAAAAATTAAACCATATATCAAATGCCCACAAAAAACTTTTATTTTCTAAGATTTTAGATAAAAAAAATCTAAAAACTTGTGTAAACTGTATATGCATTTTATCAACATACTCTATTCTTTTTTTTTTTTCATATTCTATTCTTGTGCCATCTGTTTTTCTCTAAAATATAATGGAGTGTTTTGTGTTTTGTATTTTGTTATAGAACTTAAAGATCAAAAATTTCTATTCTCTGAACTCAGCCTGTAAGTTGCTTGTATAAATTATGGTTTTAGGAATTTTATTGATACTTCAGTTGAATGTCAGAAATTAGTCACGTTTTATGAGTTTAAGGTACTAGTTCAATTTATGTATCCTTAAAGATCACCACTTTGAGATTCCTTTCAAAGGATCCCTGAGCCTGCCAACTAGACAAGATAAGCAAAGCTCACCCTCCCAAGCTGAAAAAATTTATAGACAGGAAGTTTTTATTGAAATTGAATGGTGGCACACATGTCCAAGGAATATTGCAAAGATATGATCCCTTTATGAATCGTGTGATAGATGAATGTGTGGAGATGGCAACTAGTGGGCAACAGAACAACATTGGAATGGTGGTAACACGAGGAAATAGTATCATGTTGGAAGCCTTGGAATGAGTTTAAATAATGACTGCTCAGAAAAATTAATGCCCCTCTTCCAAGTGCTACTTTCACTGACTGAAGATTGGGTCATACACATTTTCATATGTTAAATTTTTGTTAAATAAACTTTTATGATAGTCAAAAAAAAAAACCCCACTTTATTTTATTTATTTATTTTTATGTAGAGCCAGGGATTGAATTAAGACCCTTGCGCTTGCCAGGGAAGTGTTTATTCCACTGAGCCATCTCCCCGGCCCCTAAAATCACCACTTTAAATATAAGCTGTTAAAATCAGAACCCAGAAAGCCAGGTGTGGTGGTACATGTCTCTAGTCCCAGCTGCTTGGGTGACTGAATCAGGTAGTCCAACAGTTTGACACCAGCCTAGGCAATAAGATCCTAAGATCCTGTCTCAGAAAACCAAAGCTTATCTTTAAAAAAGAAAAAAGAAAATACTAGCAATAAAAAGAAAGAAAGAAAACCAAAGCTTAAAACCAACGACAGAAAACAGAAAGGTGAAGGTCTATGTATGTATGCATGCTGGGGATACAACCCAAGGTTTTAGTAATAGTCAAGACTATTACTGAGCCACACTACCAAGTTGATCATGGTATTTTTTAAGCGCCTGAATACCTGTAATATTGAACTAGTTATTCTTTCTTAATTTGTTGTATAATTATTGATTGGTACAAGGGGACAGTCTCTCCTTGAATATTGCTTCAATTACAGTCATTCATTGTTTTGATAGTTTTTGTTTGAAAACCACCATAAAGAGATTTGTATTGTATGTGAAACTATTAATATAGTTAGACAGTAATTTAAGGAGTATCATATTCAAGTAGTACCAAAGTAAGATTAGGTTATGTTAGTGTTTCTGTATTACCTCAAAAAGAACCTAAGCAGAAAAAGGTTAATCATTATTTCTACTCTTACCAGAACATACTTGCAGTAATGATTACATTCAGAATGAGTTGATATATGTAAATAACATATCTTAATTCTTTTTATGTCCTCTTTCACTCACTTCTTTCCTCCTCTATGTTTAGTTCCCTTTCTATTTATGGAACATCTAGCCCCTATTATCTACCTGTCTTTTATTAATTTTCTCATAAGAGAGAAAATTATGCAGTATGTAAGCTTATATGTCTAATGTATTTCACTTAATATTATCTTCTCAAGGTGTATCTATTTTCCTACAAATGATTCAAGTTTACCCTTTATGGCAGAGTAGTACTTCCATGTGTATAAGTACCACATTTTCTTTATCCATTCACCTGTTGATGAACACATGAGCTATTTCCACAATTTAGCTACTGTGAGTTGTGCTGCTGTGTATCATATGAACATGCTATGTAAACAAGAGTATTCATGTATCACTGTAATGTGAAGATGTCTTTAACTGTTTTGGGAGATAGGTAGAAGGGGAGTAGCTGGGTCAAATGGAATTTCTAGTTTTAGTTTTTTGAGGAATCTCCATAGTGCTTTCTATAGTAAGTATACTAATTTTTGTTTCCACCAACAATATAGATGAATTTCTTTTCCCCTCCCATCTCATTAGCATTTATTATTATTTGATTTCTTGATGATAACCATTCTTTTTAGAGTAAGGTAGAATTTCAGTGCTGTTGTAACTTGCATTTCTTTAGTGGTCAGAGATGTCGAACATTTTTTCATATGTTTATTGGCCATTTGTACCACTTCTGAGAAGTGGCTCCCCTTTTCGGTTCCCTGTTTTTTTATTAGCTTTCATATTTGGGGGGAGGGTCTAATTTTCTTGAGTTGTTTAAACTAAATATTACTCCTCTGAAGTGTAGCTGGCAAAGATTTTTTCCCCCCATTTAGTAAATTATCTGTTCACTGTGTTGGTTGTTTCCTTTGCTGTGCAGAAGCTTTTTCATTTGCTATAACTTTATTGATTCTTGAATTATTGTGTATTATTGTGCATTTGGCACTGTTTGAAAATCCTCACCTATGCCTTAAGACTTCCAGACTTTGTCTTCCAGCAGATTGTTTAAAACATAGATCTTTGATCCATTTACATTTTGTTTTAGTACACAGTGAGAGATAATTGGTTTAGATTTAGTCTTCTACATGTATATAGCCAGTTTCCCCAAAACTGTTTGTTAAAAGAGCTGATTTTCTCTGGCGAGTTTTTAGCCTCCTTGTCAAAGAGAAGGTGGTTGAATGTGCCCTTTTGTTTCATTGGTTCCATGGCTGTTGTTGTGCCAGTGCCATGCTGTTTTAATCACTGTAGCTTTGTTGTGTAACTTAAATGATGGGATAATGATGCCTCCTGCTTTGCTGCTGTTGCCCAGAATTGCTGGGTCTCTTCTGATTGCACAAGAATTTTAGGATTGTTTCCTCTAATTCGGTAAAGGATGCTGCTTATCTTTTGATTGGGGTAGCATTAATCTGTGTAATAGTTTTGGTAGTATGGCCATGTTGACAGTTGTGGTTCTGCCTGTCCAGGAGCAGGGGATTTCCATTTTTTCCTATCCTACTCCATCTCCTTTTTCTGAATATTGTAGTTTTAGTTATGGAGATCATTCACTTCCTTCATTAGCTTAATTCCTAAATATTTAATTTTTCTTTATGCTACTGTGAATAGTATTGTTTTCCTAATTTCTTTCTCAGTGGGTTCATTCTTGTAGTACAGCAGTGCTATTGATTTTTGCATCCTGTTACATTGCTGGATTTGGTTATTTATTCTAGAAGTCTTTTGGTGGAGTGTTTTGGGTCTTCTAG
>NW_004524648.1:3262203-3266797 GCF_000260255.1 Octodon degus | reverse complement strand
GTTAGAATTTACCAATGAATTCATCCCAGAAGTTTTCTTTATGGAAATATTTTTAAATTATAAATTTAGTTTCTTTTATAGGTATAAGACTATGAGTTAGGTGCCAGGGAGATGGCTCAGTGAAATAAGTGCTTCCATGGCAAGTGTAAGAGCCTGAGTTCAATCCCTGGTTCTGCAAAAAAAAAAAAAAAAAAAAAACACTATGAATTGGATGGGGTTTATCACTGGGTCAAGATGCTTACTATAATTGATTCAGCCAAAATCACAAATCCATCTTTGTGGCCAGAAGATTTGGAAAAAGCATTATCGGAAGAAATGAGCCATGTCAGGGCTCCAGGAAAATTATTAGACAACTTGTGTCACTTTGTGTTTACTGTACTCTCTTCTGTACTCCAAGCCATGGTAAAGCAAATCTTTTTTTTTTTTTTTTTCCTTTTTGAGACTCGGTCTTGCTATACAGTTTAGACTGGCCTTGGGCTCGCTTCATAGCTCAAGCTGGTTTTGAGCTTACAGCAGTGCACCTGCCTTAGCCTCCAAGTGCTGGGGTTACAGGCGTGTGCCACTACACCCATCACAAATCTTTTTTTTTTTTTTTAATACAGATTTATTGAAATGAATTTTAGTATTCTCTTCATCCATTTCCCCAATATACTGTGAGGTTTTTTTATGGGCCTGCAGGGAATACATGATTGACCTACTCCTAAATCTTTAATTTCACTTTCTTTTCACTGCTTCCTCATAGCCCTCCCTCCTTTTGCCTACTAAGTACAAACCATACTGGCCTGGCTGTTTATTTTCACAAGGGTATTGAGTCCTTTCACTTTCAGACTCTTGTGGTTAAACTTTTTTAGCTATTTAGAGTTATCTTGATTTTCCATGTAGTTTTGTTTTGCTCAAAGCATTTCTGACAATCTATAATTATTTGTTCTTTTTAACTTTTTTAGAATCTGACTTTCTTAGATATAAAGGGATTACTTAATTACTGGCCATTGCTGGGTCTCACATTCCTATTAAATCTTAGATACTCATATCAATTTATTGATTGAACAAATGCATGTGAACAGAGGTATAAGTGTACATGTGTGCCCCAAGGTAGAAAACTTATGCATTTATTCTCCAGGTATTTGTTTTGTGATATTGAGCATTGAATCCAGGGCCTGGTGCATGCCAGGCAAGTGTTCTACCACTGAGCTCATCCCCTCAATTTTTTTTTAATGTTCTTTATATACGCTTTGTATGTTTGTTTGATTTTGAGACAGAGTCTCACTATGTAGCCCAGATTGGCCTTGAACTAACAGCAGTCCTCCTGCCTCAGCCTTCCAAGTATTGGGATTATAGATGTGTGTCACCATGCCCAGCTTATAAGGTTTTTGGGGGTTTTTTGGTGGAACTGGGGATTGAACTCAGGCCCTTGCGCTCGCCAGAGAAGCACTTATTCCACTCAGCCATCTCCCCAGCCCCTATAAGGTATTTTTGAAATACAAAATCTGAGCTAGAAAAGGGGCTATTATCCATTACCTATGCTAAATATCAATTATCAGTACCTATTATTTTTCCTCTACAAAGTGAATTCCCCATGAAATTCCTTCTTAGAATTTAAATTCTTACAGATAAGAAACATCTTTGGGAAGTGTCTCTCTTATTCACAGAAGAGGAAACAAGATTCAGAGAAAATGTAGGTCAAAGTCTCATAACTATTTAATAGTATAGCTCTTACTAAACATATCTTTCCTAACCCAATTCCATATTTCTCACATCACACTGCCTCCTTTCTTTAAAATTTTATTTTCATTGTATTAAAGAATCAGCAAGGCGTAATAGAACAGCATAAAAGAGCAGTCAATTTTCACCTCTCTGAAAGCAAGTGACTTATTTTTCATCTTTAAAGTGCAGTGGTAGCTATTCTCCTGTGTAAGTTAAAAGCACTCTAAAAATACAAGAATTTAGCCACATGTGGTGTCACATGCCTGTAATTCCTGTACTCTGGGATGTTGTGGCAAGAGAATCACACATTTGGATCCAGCCTGAACAACGTAACTAGACCTATCTCAAATTAAAAACTTAAAAGGGGGAAAAAAACTTAAAAGGCTGGAGGTAGCTGGAGATGTTACCTACATAAGCACCTGGGTTCATTTCCCAGAACTACAAAAGAAAGGCTTCACTTTCTGTTTTCAAGATTTAGAGGGGGCAGTGAGATATAGCTCAGTGGACTAAAGCGCCTGCTTAGGCCTAGGCAAGCACAGGGACCATGGTTCAGTCCCCAGCACCATGTGCCATGCCAGCTTTGCCCCCAGGGAGGGTTGAGTGGGCCACAGAGTCCAGGCGTAGTGGCTAGTGCTGTAAGCCTGTAGTCCCAGCACTGGGGAGGCTGAAAAAACAGGAGGATCACCATGAGTCTGAGCTGCATAGTGAGACCCTGTAACAACCAAATACATTAAAGGGGGGCGGGGAAAAGATGCTGGGGAAGAATGTTTTCAAGATTTTAACCAGGTTTCTCTGAGGTCTTACAGTTAATAGGAACAGGGATAGAAGCCCAGGTTCTCTGGTTGTCTTCTGTAGTACTCCACTGTCCCTCAGTGGTCACTACTTCACAATATTGCTGAGATAACACATGTAGAAGGTTTTTTTTTTTTTAATGTATTTAGTACAGGGTCTACACGGTCTCACTACATAGATGAGACTTACAGTGATTTTCCTGTTTTCAGCCTCCCAAACTGTGGGTTTACAGGCAAGAGTCACCACACCCAGTCTCAATCACCATCTCAGTGTGCCCTGAGGGGCAGAACATACCAGGGATCAAACCCCAGCCACTGTGCTCTGCCTAAGTAGGCGTTTTAGTCCACTGAGCTATTTGGCCACCCTTAGAAGGGTTTTTCATACTTTGAGACATTCTGTATAAGCAGAACATAAGCTCTGTAAGATTTTTTAAAATGAATACTAAAGGAAGGGACTATAAGCTCTATAAGCATTCTATTTAGATTTCTTAAATAAAATTTCAAATACTTTTGATACCAGAGTAATCTTAGTGAAATGAAATTCTAGTTGTATTAACAGACTACGGCCTTACTTGAAAAATCTAATACCTATGATCATAATTTAGCACCTTTAGTGTTTATCAGTGACCTGATAAGCAGTAGTTTTATCTCAGAAGTTTTTGTATAGTTTTATATAGATTGTTTAATAAATATATGATTCCATTTAAATGATGGTAAGATATATCTGAATAGAACTACATAGTAGTAGACTCCTGGCATTCATTGATTTGACATGAGTTATTTCAACTATTTATCAGCCTTAGTGGTTCGTGATGTATGCTTTTGTTGAATTAATAACTTGATTCTTAGATGTGTGGAACTGGTGTTAAGCCACTGGCTACTAAGTAAGCCTTACCTATTTGGGCAGCAATATTTGCAATGCATATTTACTATGTGTTATTGTATCGTTAATGTTGGGCTGGCCTGATAGCTCAATGGACTAAAGCACCTGGTTAGGCAGAGCGCAACTGCCAGGGTTCAATCTCTAGTGTGCCGTGCTGGCCCTGCCCGTGGGGCATGCTGAGAGGGTGATTGAGACTGGGCGTGGTGGCACGTGCACCTGTAATCCCAGTGCGTGGGAGGTTGAAAACAGGAGAATCACTATGAGTCCACTCTATATAGGGAGACCCTGTAGACCCTGTCCTAAATACAGAAAATAATTAATTAATGTTAATTATGTGATTCTCAGACAGCAGTGCTTTAAGGAGAAAGATGGGAGGTATATGGAAGAAATTATGTATTTGTAATATTAGTAGCTATAAACTTTGAAATAAACAAGAATCTTAAAATATATCCCTTAGCTATACCAGGGATTATTTGTATAGTAAGTAATTTAAATTTTAGCTTATGAGAACTGGTTACATTTGATTGTATCGTTATATCTCCATGAGTTATTTTAGATTCCATTTGTCTCAGGTGGTACAGTGACTTAGTCCAGAGCTTTTATACAATTTTCTTTTCTTCACTTGAAACTTGTTAGTTCAGTAGTAAAATCAAATACATCTTCATTAGACACATGGCTTTGTAAAACAAAACTTGGATTTTGCTCTCTCATAGTAAAGAATTTCCTCTCCTCAGGTATGTGGAAACATAAAGATTATTTAGTGTTCCTTTTTCCTCCTTGGAAACATATAAAGGTTATTCTGTTTTAATTCTAACTCTAATTGATATTTTAGTAGTACAAAAGTGTCTGGTATTCACTCACTTATCAGCATTTAATGAATATCTTCTGTGTGTCGGATACTACACTAGACTCTGGAGAATCAAAAAGGAATCAGACTCAATCTCTACCCCTGGGAACTCATTCTGCTTAGAGAAATTTATAAGTAAATAATGTGATGCCCTATGAGATACTACTGTATTACTACTATATGTATAAAAATGAGATAATGTATTGAGAAAATGTAAGGTGTTTATAAATTAAAGATATTTTTTTTTCCAGCACAATGTCTGGTACTCCTTAAATATTTGTTATATTCCTGAATGAATTCATAAGCAGCAAGGCATTATGAGAGCATAAAATTTCAGTGGAGAAAGGAATTAGTTTTGCCTGAATGTAC
>NW_004524648.1:3233024-3233574 GCF_000260255.1 Octodon degus | reverse complement strand
TCAAATCTTAAAATTAAAATTTTAAACCAGGTATGGTGGCACACACCTATAATCCCAACACTCAAGGAGGCTGAGGCAGGAGCATTGCTGTGATTTTGAGTCCAGCCTGGGCTATGTGGTTAATCAAAGGCCAGCCTAAAATATTAAAGTTTTAATTCATTTGACATTTATTTAGAATACTCACCTAGCATCTCACTTCGATTAGATAGATAATGATTTATTCTCTGAGGTTTCGCCTGTCCAAAAATATGTCCATCAGCTCTCAGAGTGGCCACACTAGTAGAGATTCAAGCAATGAATAACACAGCAGTTTTTCTCCCTAGAAGCTGAGGATCCCACCAGCTGCTAGGCAATAAATTCTCTGCTTATACATCTGTGAGTAGCAGACCTTTCTCAGTTGTAGGGCCAGACCCAATTTGGTGCATCAGTGCATATGCCTTATACATGTAGATCCATAGTCTTTCACTGTCTGGGTTCCTTAAGAAGTGAGGAAACCTGGGTCTTTGCCTCAAGACTTGAAGAACAGTCATCCTCACTTTGGTTTTCCCCT
>NW_004524648.1:3229483-3230619 GCF_000260255.1 Octodon degus | reverse complement strand
CTGAGCCTGACTGCTTTGTTGAAGCAGCCACTTAAAGAACTGAGCTAAGGGGCAGGCCCCCTGAGTATCTTCTGATCCTAGATAATTTAAGGTTACTTGTAGTTTGAAGCCTGCTTTGCCTAAGGAAAAGGGTACGCTAGAGTTTATTGGTATTTTCCCAATCATTTGTGAATTTTTTTCTTGCCCTGTTACCTGCTGCAGAGCCAAACATCCAAAATCATTTATAGTTTGTATAGTGCTATATAGTTTATAGAGCACTGTTCCATGCAGTTTGTCGCTTTATCATTACCATGAAACAAAGGATGTAGAAATTGTTATTGTTGTTTGGCAGATGAAGAATTAGGCTAATAAAGGTGCCTTGGATCAGGTCCACAGCTAAAGACTGAGATTTTTAAGTTCCTGTAAAATTGGGCCTTTTTTAACTATGAACTTGTTCACTAGCAAGAACAAGGGCTACTTAGTGAATACAGGCTAAGAGAGTGTATTTTGTGAAACCATTAAAACTTTGAAGAGTTTTTAGCTAAGTAATTTAGAATACTGATTGAAGCTTTTCTAAATTGTGCATTAGAATCTGTCACCACTGTTCTTCATGTCCTTTACTGTGAATTGAATGTGTCTTTCCCCTGCTAGACCCTATTTTCAGTGTCTCCCTTTTCCCATCTCTCACTCTCTCTCTCCCTCTTCCCCCTTCTTGCAGTCCCTTTCTCTCCCGTCCTCTTTGTGTTCTAGGGATTGAGTACAGAGAGCACTGAGCTACATCCACAGGCTCCCCACCCCCTTGGCCCAGGGTGGGTTTGAACTTTTCAGTCCCCCTTCCTCAGTCTTCTAGAGTGCTGGGATTATATGTATGTTCTATAATGCCCAGCCCCGAACTTTTTTTATGATTTTATTTTAAGACAGGGTGTCAAGGCAAGGCAGTATCCCAAAGCACAGCATGGTGTCTGCTACAGATTAGCCACTCAGGAATTTATGATCATCCCAAAAGAATGAGTGTTCAAAAAAAAAAATCAGACAAAATAAAGTGTTAGGACTCCATAGAGAGATAGTAACAAGTCTAATTCTTATTCACTTTAAGAAGACAAGGAGAGAATTAATTTTTCACCCAACTGTAAAATCCAGGAGTGGAATTTAGCTTA
>NW_004524648.1:3224407-3225758 GCF_000260255.1 Octodon degus | reverse complement strand
GCACTCAGGAAGCTGAGACAAGAGGATCATTGCAGCTTAAAAGACCAGCCTGGGCTACAAAGTGAGCTCAAGGCCAGCCTAAACTGCATCATGAGAGACCCTGTCTCAAAAAGACATACATACATACATACATACATACATACATGTCCCTGATCTGCATTTTGTTATAGAAAAATGCAGTGAAGATTCTCAAAGCAGTATTTTTGGAGGTCTTGCCATTGGTTTTCCTGAACTTGGTTTTTCTGTTAACGAGTACGTACCTGCAGTTTTATTTTCAGAAATGATTGCCATACATACAAAGGAATCTAAAATGTGCAAACAAGAAAGAACATAGAGATATTTTAAAATACAAAGTAAAATGTAGCTAATGATGGTTATAAATACCATTAAAATGAATACTTGGCCAACCAGATAGCTCAGTGGATTAATGCTCCTGCTTAGGCAGAGCACAGCGCCCGGGATTCGATCCCCAGCATGCCGTGCCAGCACTACCCCCAGGGCACGCTGAGATGGCGATTGAGATTGGGCATGGTAGTGCGCATCTGTAGTCCCAGTGCTTGGGAGGCTGAAAACAAAATCACTATAAATTCAATCTACGTAGTGAGACCCTATAGACCCTGTACCAAATACATTAATAATAATAAAATGAATTCATCCCATCTTTGGGTTTTTTCCCCCATGTTCCCCTAACAGGATAGCTAGAAATTTTTAACCTACTTTCCCACTGTATCCTGCCTACTTTTGCAAAGTATATCTAAAATGTTAAATAATTCACTAGTATCTGAGTATGTAGACCCTAGAATTGGTTCCAAATTAACTCAATCCAAGAGATATTTATTCCTCTATGGGGAGAGGATTAGATCTTCCTCAAACCCTCAAGCAGAAATCCCTTGTCTTCTGAGAGAAGATAGGGGGAAAAAAACAGGAATGAAGTGAGACTGGGAGGAGACGCCAAGAGGCAAACAGGATGGGGGAGCAAAACAGGAGCTGGCCACGCTGTGCCTTCCTGACCACACTGGCTCCCTCCCTGATCTGAAGCTTGAGAGCAGTCTCTCAGCACATGGGTACTGTGATCGGTCTTTTCTCTTTGTGTTAATTTTTTTCTTCTCATCATTATTCTTCATGTACTACACATAAGCTGAGAGACTTGGATTTTTCCCAGTTTTAGAATGGGTGTTTACCGAAGACTTCCTCGGTGTAATTTTCTTCCTATTTCTTCCCACCACTTTTTACTGTTTCTGGAGTCTAACTACTGCTATTTTTAGAATTCCTATGACTTCTCACTACAGAAGTTTCTTTCAAATATGACCTTAATAAAGATTTCTCAAAGATCGTTTTCCAGCCGTGAACA
>NW_004524648.1:3219837-3222747 GCF_000260255.1 Octodon degus | reverse complement strand
ATTTGGTATATTTTTCTTAACTATGGGCTTTATTTTTCTAAATATGGGTTGATGATCATTTTATTACCTAGAAATCCCCTTAAAGTTTTCCTGGTGTGAACCTTAGAGGATCAGAGGAGTAAGTTCATTTATTGAGTTCTCTTTTGAGAGAACAAAACTGCCCTCCCCTGATACTATTATCTTTGATTTTTCAAAGGCCTTTGATTGGTGGTTGTGCCTCAGCTAGAATTTATGGGACTTTGTTTGCTATATAGTTGGCATTTATAAAATCTGAAGTTGTCATAAATAAAATTATTTATTTAATTATACTACCAGTCTTTTTACTGTTCTGATTACTTGGTTTGTTCATTAAAGGTGATATTGTGAGAATAATGTAGCTTGCTACAGCCAAGCAAAGAAACAGTGTTGGTGGCTGATAACCCTCTCCAGGAGGGCTGTGCTCTTGTGAAATAATAGAATTATGTTGGTTATTTTCTTTATGAAAATAAAGAAACTGGTTCTTCCAAGGAAGTTGAAAAGGCTTAGTGTAAGTGTTGATGTCAGATAGGTCTGACCCAGTACTCTTACCCACAGTGAGTTACCGTCCCCGGCCTGCCCGGCCCCATAGCTAGAGAGTAAGTAGTAGGTGATTAAGAGAGTTTTCTTCCCTTGCCCCTGCAGAAAGCAAATGGAGGTATGCCTCTTAATGGAAGGGGCTTCATTTGGATCCTGTGATTATTGATTTGAGTTTCAATTTTATGCCATTTAACTTTTTAAGAAATCATCTTGATTTCTCTCCTTTTTGCTGTCTTTCTTATGACCAACTACTGGGCTTAAGAGCCAAAAGTCAGTTACTTGTTAAAGCTAGTCAGAGCCAGGAATTTTGAGGCTGAGCCTAGAGGTCGAAGGAATTTTTTCTAGTCTCTGAAATGTTGCTTCTTAGGGAAGTTACGTTCTTTAGCCATTGTCTTCTATAATAAATCTTTCCTTTTTGGATCTTTTAAAAACTATTCAAAATCTATTTCCCTACAATGAATTTGCATCCAAACAACGCTTTCCTTTTTTTTTTTTCTGAGATGGCATGTCATTAAGTTCAACTATCGGAGGCAGAAGCCTTAGCCTTTCAGGTAGCTGGACCTACCAGTTTATACCACCATGCCTGGCTCCAAATGGTATATTTCTAAGATTTTGTACTAATATGTACTTGTGACCTTAGTAAAAGTGATTAATCTATTACTCAAGTTCAAGCCCAGATAGCCAAGAGCCATAAGTTATCCTTCCTGGCAGGCTCCACATTCTCCTTTGTCACAGTTTTGTTGATAGTGTTGAAGGAGTCCCTATATCCTACATTGCTCACCTTTTATTTTTCTGATATTAAAAAAAAAAAGCTTTCTCTACTGTTTCTCTGTCCTTTGTATAAGATCTATCTTTATACAAAGAGCATGTCTTTTTCCATACTGCCTGATTCTCAAACCGGGTGTGGGAGTAAATCTCTAAGAAAGGAGACAGGTGATGAAAAAAGACACCTTGAGGGCACTTTTTGTGGAACCAAATAACATTTCCTTTAGCTCTGTCATATTGGATATGAATACATTGGACTAGAAAAATATACTTACTAGGCCTTTTGATGCAGTGACTTTGGATCTCTGTGGAACATATTTATTTGCATTCCCACTATTTTCTATTTCACTATCTTAACCGAAGGAAAATGACCTTCAGGAACTGGTCCTAGCCCTTTGGATTTCTAGTACCTCATGTTTTGTCATTAGCCAGATATGGTTTTGGAACTTGATTTGATTTTTCTAATTTGTAATGTTAAGCTGTTGGAGATAAATGGCCATGTTCAATGTTACTCTGAGTTTTGTGGCAGTTGTAACTAAAGAACAAATGGATTATACTTCAATTGCAATGATTGTGTTCCAGTCTCTTTTTAGGTTATGGATTATTTCCCATGGCCTCCAAAGAGATGCAGAACTATTCATTATGGTCTTAATAAAATAATCTTACTTATTCCCTTATACTTTTTTATTTCTACATACCCTTATGTTTCATAGGGGAAAAATGAGGAAGGAACAGGTGAATGTTAGGGATTTTTATTGGATAAGAAGATGAGACAAGCTGAGTTATGTCCTAAGGGATCCTTCTCATTTTCTTTGTACCTAACCTAAATTATCAAATTTATTTGCATCAGTTCCCACCCTATGAAATCTTAAGAGAAGGGGAAAATATAATTCCAGTTGCATTTTACACTAGTGGAAGATGTTTCATGAAAATGAAGAATGCCAATATAGGCTTTTTTTAAAGTCTGTTGTTTTCCAATGCACTTTCTAATTTTTGGCTTAAAATAGCTTCTTGGAACCAATTTTGTTTTATTTGTACTTAATTTTTGTTCTCATCTAAATGTTCATTTTCTGACTGTATAGAAAAAAGCTTTGTTATGTAATTTAATAATAAATTAAATATCTAAATAGTTGTGCCTATGATTATTTGTGCTGGAATCGTAATCATGAGGCAGTTTGGGAACTGTGAATATGAATTACTTGGTGTTGCTAAGTATTTTTCATGATGTCCTAACATCTGTAAGGAAACAATACAGGTACTACAAAATTGTCACCCAATGTTCAGAAACCATCTTATTGGCAGTCTGTCAATATTTTAGCCCAATGAGTGAAGGAAGATATCAACTTGAAGAGGACATATGATAGAATCCAAAATAATACAAGAAACAAGTTCTTGCTTCCTTAAACAATGACTTTGGTCCTATAAATCAGAACTGGATTCTCCACCTTACCAGATCATGGAAATAATTTTTTTTTTTTTTTTTTTTTTTGCTGTGCCAGGGGTTGAACTCAGGACGCTGTGCTTGCCAGGCAAGCGCTTATTCTACAGAGCCATCTCCCCAGGCCCCACTTATTTCTCATTACCTGTCAA
>NW_004524648.1:3217403-3219737 GCF_000260255.1 Octodon degus | reverse complement strand
GAGCCATCTCCCCAGGCCCCACTTATTTCTCATTACCTGTCAAGATGTTCTCCTGCTTCCTGCAGTCCCTATTTAAAGTAACAGTATCAAGCTTAGGACCTAGCATCATGTCTAGGACCTAGGGTTTGAGTCCAGTACTCTAAAATAAATTATAAGACATCAAGACATGATTTATGTACCATAAAATTCACTCTTTTTAGAACACTAATGGGTTGTATATTTGTTGTACAACTAGCACCACTGTCTAGCTTCAGAACATTTCCATCTTTCATCAGAAGAGAACCCTGTATTCATTAGCAACAACCCTGCATTCTGCACCCCATTCTTTGTCTTTTTTTCTGACCACACTATTTTCTACCTCTAGGTACTCCAGTTTCACCCTCCCTGCCATCAGTATGGCTTCCTTGGAGATCCTGACCTGGCTGCCCCATGTGCTCTGCCCTGTATGTATGTACACATACATCCATGTAGACATATAAGCAATCCAGTGCCATTTAGTAAGGCAGCCACCCCATTTTATACATAAGAAAACAAGACTGAAGGTGTTAAAACATATTTTCAGGATAATTAAATATTAAAGGAAGAATTTGAATCTTGACAGCCTTTTTCCCTTTCCATAGTGAGATTGAACCTGTAGCCTCACACATGCTGGGAAAGCACTATACACTGAATTATGTTCTCAAGACTTGTAGCTTGATTATTTTCAGGTTTTTTTCGATACAGTCTCACTATGTAGTTCAAACTGGTTTTGATCTCACTCTGTAGCCTAAGTTGGCCTTGAACTTGGAGCAATCTTCCTGCCTCAGCCTTTCAGGTGCTGGGATCACAGATGTGCACCACCACACCTGGCCGATTATTTTCAAGGGATCCTGTTAACCAGGTGCTTAATAAAGAGGACTTGTGAGTTGACAGTTCTATATGAAGACTAATGGATTAATGCATTGAAGTTGGAAGAAATGCATTTGAAGTGTGTCTCAGTTACTTTTCCTTCATTGCTGGGACAAATACCCGACACCTGAAATGAAGGAAGGAAAGGCTTACTTAGCTGGCTCCAAGGTAGAGTGTAGCATGTCACACAGAACCTCCATTTATGGTGGCAGCAGGGGGAGTGGCAGCCTCTCTGGCAGGTAGCTGGCCTCTCTCCCCTCCTTACATTGTAATGCAAATTACCTGCTTCAGGGCAGGTACAGTGTCCACACCCACAGTAATCACAAACTCCAGAAGCCACCTCAAGACTGCATAGGCTTTGGGGGGACACCTACCTATAAAGCATAAAGTGTGTAATTTAAACAAAATTTCCTATCTGTTGTTTCATGGCCTCTAGTGTTTTGTTTTTTTTGGTGTTTTGTGTGTGTCTGTAACTGGGGATTGAACTCAGGCCCTTGTGTTTGCCAGGGAGGTGCTTATTCTACTGAGCCATCTCCCCGGCCCCTGCCTCTGGTTTAGAACCTCAGAATTCATTCTGGCAAGCACTGGGTCCAGGCCTAGTGAAGCCAACACAGACCTTCTGTTGGTGCCATCCATGTATCCATCAGGCTGCTGACCCTGCTTAATTTTCCCTTTCCACTCTTCCCAGGACCTGTTCGATGTTAGAGATGCCTAGAAGTGGAACATCTTACTAAAAATGTTTCTCTAAAAGCCAGGAAAAAAATGTCTTCCTAAAGCAAAATATCCATGCTGAGTTGGAACAGAAAAGAACACACACAACCCTGACTGATGCTTTCTGCTCCACTCACCTTGGCTAAGCTTTCTTGGCTCAGCCATCTGCTTGGCTTGCAAAGCTTGTTTTTATTATTAATGCTACAAAGGCACTTAAAAAGTTCAGAAGATTAGGTGCTGAGAAGTCTTAACTTTCTGCTTAGAGGAATTCCAGAGATCACTGGAAGGTATTCTAGCCTTCTAAAATGGTTTTGTAGCTGTTAACCTATTCTGGGATATTTAATTTTCACCTTTAAGAAATATAGCTTTTAGGAAATTATCACTTTTATTAATTATCACATTTCTTTTAGATACTATCAAACATCTAGCCTGTTAACAGAGACTGCATACAGCTCAAGGAGAAGCAGGCAAATACAAATTGGTAACCACTTCTGATTTAGTGCTAGGAAGGCATGGCATGAACAGTCTTTTCCCTGGAAGTGATATTATCAGTAAGTGAATGTGGCACTTCAGGTTTTTCACCCCAGAACAGTTCCTTGGTCCTGTCCATTTTCCTCCTTGTTCCCCATTGCCTACCCCACAAATTAGGTCCCTTCATTGTTAACTGACTGTAGCAGCCACTGTGAGCGGATGTCCCACCTCTCCAGGGCCCAGCTTAGCTTCCCTAACAGTCTA
>NW_004524648.1:3215030-3216063 GCF_000260255.1 Octodon degus | reverse complement strand
TTTTTTTTTTTTTAAGAAAATGAAGACAAGCCACAGAAATTTAAGACCATTTCCTTTGTGTTCATGAGTATAGGACCCAGTACCCTAAGAAACGTTGCCCCGTTTTCTGTTGTCTCAACAGAGCAGAGGGGGTGCCACCTACCTGGTGTGCTTTATCCTCTAAGGAATACTGGCTCAGAGTCCTCCAAGTGATCTCAACTGGCACACCTCTCTCAGGTGACATTTGGCAATATTTGTAGACATCTCTGTCAAAGAGTGATGGAGTGGGTTCTACTGATATTTAATGGTAAAGAGGCCTAGATTCTGCTAAGTATCATGTAAGCACAGGATAATCCCCACGGCAAAGAACTGCCAAGCCAAAAATGTTGGTAGTCAAGGTTGAGACGCTCTGGCACAAACTAAATTCACATTAAAGTTGACAGTGATCCCTCCAGGGATGGAGATTACTCAGATGGGCCTTGATTCCTCTGACCAACTAGGGGACAGAACTGGTACATGAGGTGTCCACTGCCCTTGCCCTTTTCCTCTCATGTCAGCCCATCACTTCATCTGTGTGACAAACAAACTTAACACCATCCCAGGGGAGTTGATGTCCCAAGGCCTTTGTAAACTTCGTCTTCTTCCAGGCTGCCTACGAAATGCTTCGTGTGTGTTCTGAAACCCTTTCGGTGAGGAGTAGCTGTTAACTAAGCACAGCGTTTTTTGGGGGGAATGGAATGTTCAGAAATTGTACAGAGCCGGTAGCTGCACAAGTACATGATTGTGCCAAATAATACAAAATTATACACTTTAAAATGATTGTGTCATATAAATTTCACCTCAATTTTTTAAAAAGATCTGATATGCCTTAGTTTGAGCTGCTGTAACAACCATAAACTGTATTAAACAACAGTTTATTTCCCATAACTCTGGAAGCTGAGAGTAGCTCTAATGTCTGAGGCTTCTTATTTGCAGATGGCCATTAAATCCTTACCCACCAGGGAAAGAGATAACAAAGCTAGCTTGTCTCTTGTAAGGCACTAACCTTACACAC
>NW_004524648.1:3165742-3193657 GCF_000260255.1 Octodon degus | reverse complement strand
CCATTGTTTTTATTTTTTTTTCTTTAAAATAAGAATAACTGATGTCAAAAAAAATTAAAAAAATACACTTGTAATAAAAAAAGAAAAAGAAATCAGTAGGTAAAATAGAAGGATCTGGGTGGTCATCACTGAGCACAAACACATACGTGGGCGGATTCCCTCTTCCATCACATGTGTATTAAAGCACCTACGCTGTGCCAGGCCCTCTCCTGGGCCCACAACATTAAGAGTGAATGGACAAGGTCCCTGCCATGCTGGAACTTGGGATTGTGATGGCAAAGAACCATTCAATAAACAAGTTAATAGTTAAGTCACCAAGATGGCAGCTCAGAGGGCAGCAAGTGCAGTATGAAGCAGTAGGTGGTTAGTGTGACAGGGAGTGGCTGCACTATGCAGATGGAAGGAATTTTGATTTCCTTCTTTACGCCTTTTGCATTTTCTGAGTTTACCACAATGAATAGTAAATGCATCATGAAAAATTGATTTTTTTTTTTTTCGGAACTGGGGATTGAACTCAAACCCTTGTGCTTACCAGGGAAGCGGTTATTCTACTGAGCCATCTCCCCGGCCCTGAAAAATGGAATTAAGAAAGAAACAAAACACACCTAGCTATGAGGAAAATCACCCAGGGAGGACAAGGGACATTCCAGAGCAAGAGAAACATGGACATGTGGGCTACAAAAAGATTTCTTCTCTCTCTGTTCTCCCACTTTCTGTCCTATTGTCATTGTGTTGCGCTTATAATTACAGCTCAGGGAAACTTGCTCTCAGCCGCCTTGGGTGCATGTTTACCTCCTGCCTGCTTAACCAGCCCAAGAGCAGCTCCCAGGGGCCTTGATCAAAACATGAGTTCATCAAGCTTGTTTCTCCCTGGAGATGGCACAGCCCTCCTGGAACTGTGTTCCCTGCTCCAAGCAGGGTCCTGAGGCTCTACAGTGTCTCTTCCTACCAGCCAGTGGGAGCCAGGCCTTGCACCTCCAAAACCCCTGACAGAAAAATGAACTTAGGGATGAAAGCAAATCACACCATTCTTACATCCAGGCTCAATTCCAGTATACAGATTTTTCCAGAACCCATACTTTTTTTTTAAATGATCATGCCAGTATAAGCCACAGGCCCTCAGAGTGGCTCAGCAAGTGGAAAAGTCTTCCCGACTTCCCTAGGGAGAGGAGGCGGCACCTGAAGCTCCCAGTTTCCCTGCAGGACAAGTAGCCTGCCTGCCACTGGAGTCACAGGAGGGAAGAAGGTACAGCAAAAAGAAACAGTAAGGTGGGGCCAGGGAGACTGGAGCCAGCAGCTGACCAGCATCCACTTCTAGGGCAAGGGCTCAGAGCCTGAAGTGGCAGGACTCCTGGGACACTCCCTCAAGGCGACACAGAAGGTAGGAGCTTTTCTGGATGCCTACCCAGTCTGGTTAAGAAAGGAGAGAGAGCTCCCAAGGGCATTCAGCCCCTCTGACCACCCTTTCTCTCACCCACGCCAAGACCATTCTCTGTGTTTGAGGAGATGGTGTGAGGCTGGAAGAGTCAGCTCTGAAGAAAACAGCAGGGCTGCGACTTAAAAGTTCTGCACTGTCTAGCTGCCATACAAGAGCACTCAGCTGAGCCCTTCTGTTATAAAGTGGCTGTTCCTGTATATTAAAAACAAAGCGCTTCTTAAAAGCCTGGAAGACAAATGCTCAGATATTCACATTGATTGCTTTAGCTAATGGATTATGGGGAATATTTTTCCTTTCTCATATATTTGCATTTTTAAATTAAATTATGAATTATAAAATCAATACAGGAATAAAGGCTTTATAAGAGTCCAATGATGTGAAGTATAAGAGAATAAAAACTCAAAAGCTGCCCTTTATCATATCCCTAAAGTGCACCTACGGTTAGCAGTTGGGTGCATGGAATTTGCATTGTCTATCCCTTTATCTTTTGGTGCTAGGGCTCAAACCCAGGCCCTCACACATTAAGCATGTGCTCTACCACTGAACTGCAACTCCAGTCCTTTTAAAAAAAAGTTAGAAGGGCCAGTGAGATAGCTCAGCGGTTCTAAAGCACCTGCTTAGGCAAACTTAGGCAAGCTCAGGGACTGTGGTTCAGTCCCTGGCACCACATGCCACACCAGCCCTGCCCCAAAGGCAGGCTGAGCCAGCCCCCCCCCACACACACACACACACAAAGAAGTTTGAATCTCACATGGGCCAAGGCACTGAGAAAGTTCTTGTGGGATAGAGGGGTGTTCTGCAGAACTGGACCGTTGTCTGAGAATCAGGACAGGTTGGCACAATCAGATAAGGCCTATAGGTCACACTGAGGCTTGTGTGATAGGTCCCCTGCTGGCTGCATTCCTAGGATAGCCTCAAGACCAGGGTCCCCACCCAGAAACTTCTTCCTGTGACGGGGGGGGGGGGGGGGTCAAGTGTGCTAAAGGGGATCTACTATGTTTGGACTTAAATATCCCCCAAAAGCTTGTATGGTGGAGGTTTGGTCCTCTATGCAGCAGTGCTAGAAGGAGGGCTTTTGGAGCATGACTGGATCACCTGGTCTCTAACATCAATTGATAGCATTATTGGAAATATGGGGAGAGAACAGGCTGAAGGAAGTGGTCTTCTTTCCCTCTTCCTGTCCATCTCCATCCCCCTCTTGCTTTGTGGCTGCCCTGAAGTGACAAGTTCCCCTCTGCCACGCCCTTCCACCCAGCTGTACTGCCTCCCCACAGACCCCCAGCAATCTGGATGGCTGACCAACCCTGGCACTCTCAGATATATGTTATCACAGCAACAGAACACTGACAAACGCAGAATCTTCCTTGTAACTTCCTTGAAGAACCTAGAATTCATACCAAATGGAGAAAATTCTAAAAGAAAAAGCTTTGGGGAAACTGGAGATGTGGGCACACCCTGAGGCAGCAGTGAAGGCTAAGCAGCCCCCAGCCATTTGACTTCCCAGACTGACCTTTGCTCAACAGGCACACAGGTAAAAAGGAGGAGCCGCCCTCCGGATCAGGAAGAGAGCAAAGGCCATGGGAGTGGGGGGTGGGGGGGGCGCAGGGCATCCAACAGTCTGGTCTGGTCAGCCTCACGCTCTGCTCCCAGGCCTGAGCACCCTAGGCCTGACCTTCTTTGTCCAATCCCATTCACTGAACATTCTTCCTCTCCTCAGGCCCGTGGTTGCCATGGCAACCCAGCCAGCTGTTCCTGTAGGAGGTGGGCCTCTGGCCCTTGCTGCCAGCTGTGGAGAAAATCTAATCCAGCCCAAGTCAGCACCAAGAACTGCCTAAAGCATCTTTAGAATTTGTTCCCTGGTGTTTACAATTATAGAAAAAAAAAATCAAAAAATGTTTTAAAAAACCCAATTCTGAGCACTCAAATGCCCAGAAAAGACAGAAAAGTAAATAAAACAGGCTATAGTTTCTGCCTGATGTATGGTCATTTTAAAAGGTTGTTAGCAGGCAGGTTTTAAATAACACAGGGAAGTGCTTTGAGTGGCAAATCTTAAGTAGCTTTAGAAGAAAATGTTCTTCAAACAAAGGGCTTGGCATCCCATTAAAGTGAGGAAATATAGAATATCTCCTCTTGAAGATTCACAGTAGACCTCAGCCTATCAGTTTTGAAATTGTCTCATTGCTATTTGTTTCTCAATAAAATTACTTTTTAAAATAATAAAATAAAAGGAAGAGGAAACATTTCCAACCAGGTTAAAGCTGTCATCAAGAATGCAGTCTCAGATTTCCCACGGTTCCGTGCGGCACCCATCAAAGACGACCATGGCCCTGCGTTATCCCACGGCCGTGGGCCTCAGCAAGGGCCACACGGTGACTAAGAAGGTGAGCAAATCAAGGTACAGCCGCCATCGTGGACGCCTCACCAAACACACCAAGTTCGTGCGGGACATGATCTGGGAGGTGTGCGGCTTCACCCCCTATGAGCGGAGCACCACGGAGCTGCTCAAGGTCCAAGGACAGGCGCGCCCTCAAGCTCATCAAGAAAAGGGTGGAGACGCACATCCGCGCCAAGAGGAAGCATGAGGAGCTGAGCACCGTGCTGGCCGCCGTGAGGAAGGCAGCTGCCAAGGACTGAGCCCCTCTGGAATAAAGCTTTCCAGAAAAAAAAAAAAAAAAAAGAATACAGTCTCAGAGCAAAACTGGCAAAAGGAAAGCTGAGAGAGAACTGGGCCTGAGGCAACTTTGAACATGTAGGGTGACAATCTACACGCTTAGCTGAGGCCCAGGAGTGTCAAAAGAGTGTGTCAGTTCCTATTTTGCTAAGTTCTGGGGTCTACCAGAAAACACAACAGACAGCAATCCATGTTCACATGAACTTTACCTTCTAGGGGGAAGAGACACAAATTAGAAAAATGAAACAAGGTGGGCAAGGAACATAAAAAATGTTGATGAAAAAATAAAGAAATGTTGTAAATTAAATGAGGGTAGACCAGGAGCATCCCATTACAAAGGTAACATTTAACTACAAACTCCTGATTTTGGGAGTTCAAGTGTCTCTGAATGGTGACTTCTGTACTTTAATTCCAACATCACTATACCCCGGTCCTTTGAAAGCACGGTATTCCCAGTTCCTAGCACAAGTAGTCTCTTGTATTTAAGAGAAAGGGAGCTCCGAGAGCCAGACCAGGCCCTTACAGAGGTGACGACCTAGGTAGCAAGACAACTGAGAGTTGTGTTAAGGCCTTTATTGAGTTGTAAAAATTAAAAAGTGCTTTAAAACAATATATCCAGGGGCCGGGGAGATAGCTCAGTGGAATAAGCACTTGGCCTGGCAAGCACAAGGACCTGAGTTCAATCCCCAATTCTGCAAAAAAAAAAAAAGTATATCCAACTTTTTCCTTCTATTTTCCTAAGAGGAATTAAGGCGGCGGAGGTGGGGGAAAAATAAGAATCAATATATATTATGTAGAGGTATAAATTACCTATGATAAATGTGATATATATATGTGTGTGTGTGTATATATATATATATATATATATATATATAATGTACCAATAAAATTAACAAAAACCAATTTTAAAAAAGGAAATTGAAGAATCTTGCATACACAGAAGAAAATAGAGGCATTTGATTATATAATACATTAAAAGTCTGATTATCAAAATAAAACTGATTTCAATATAAAAAATAAAAAATAAAGTTTCAGAGGGGCCGGGGAGATGGCTCAGTGGAATAAGCACTTCCCTGGCAAGCACAAGGGCCTGAGTTCAATCCCCGGTTCCACAAAAAAAAAAAAGATTCAGAAACATTTTCCAGACAACCCACTGTATTGGGCTAGATTTAGTTTAGCACTTTCCCAACCTACTAGAGGACAGAGCCCTTGCCTATAGAATACCTGCACCCACTGTGGCTGAGGCAGGTTGCCCTGCCCTATTGTCCTGCTGGAGTGGTCACCTTGGATCCCACAGGTGGCAGGTGGCTGACCTCTGACTCCTCCCACTTCCCTGGAGACTTGACAAGCTCCTCTACCTACATCTTATGCCTCCCCGCCCTGCGCCCATGTTCTCTGTGGTCAGGCACATGAGAGTTTTCAGTAAGAGTCTGTAGGATTGGACTAAATTAGAATCCATGTTTGTTTCCAATGTAGATACTGATGAGCTGCTCTTCCTTCTTCTTTACATGGTGTCTATCCTAGGAAATTCACAATAACCCACTGCAGCTGTAAACCCACCTTTAGTAAGGACGCCAGCAGGTGTACAAACTTGCCTCAGGACAGGTGGAGGAGGGGTGCAGCACTGTCCAGTTGTGACTCCCAGCCATGGCAGCCACTGGCCTGGCTCTAATTCTGCACCTTCACCCCTTCCATGCCTGGCCAGCTTCTTCAGAACTTGGTGCAGGACAGCTCCCCTGATTCTCTGACCTGTGTCAGGTCCCCACAACATACTTCCACAGGTACTTCCCAATGCCTGCCACATATTGTGCCTAGGTGTTCATTTGCTTAATCCTTACAGACTAGGCTATAGGTTCCCAAAACTCACCCCAGTTCCTAGACATGGTAGGCATTCAACAGCCGTTCTTTCAACAACTGAGACTACTACAAAGACAACAAAATGCAATTTACTAATTGATGTAACTCTCCTACCAACCTGTTTTGAAACTCTCACTGCAATTTTTTCTCAGTAAAATTAATTTAAAAAACTGAATGATAACTTGGTAACTTACTTCATGCATTAATTAGCTAAGGCCTTGATATTTTACATCTAGTTGAAAGGCTAGTTGTTACTAAGTACCCGTTCTCATTTTCTTCCTATCAGAACCCTGATTTTTATTGGGCCATCACTGTGCCCAGCTAAACAGAGTGTACTTCCCAGCCTCCTTTACAACTAGGGGTTGTCATATTTCCTGACAACCAGGAAATTTCTTTAAGGGAAACCTATCCAGCTTTCACATTTTGGCTTTTCTCCCAAGCCGCCAAGTGCCTAGAGCTATAACAGGCATTTTATAGCCATGAGGTGAAATGTGGGATCAAAGCCCTACCTGATAGGTTCTGGCCCTAGTACGAATTGCTAAAATCATTATGGTGGTCATCTAATATGGCTAATGCCCTTAAAACAAAAGCCCATCTTCCCAAGACCACCTCCCCCTTCTTCTCCAACTTAGCTCAGGTTACAGTTTCCTTTCACCCTTCCCACAACCTCAGGGAAGACACCCAATCAGCTCCCTCAGGTATATCTAGGGTTTTTTTGTTTGTTTGTTTGTTTGTTTGTTTTCTTTCTGTACCAGGGATTGAACTCAGAACTCAGTACCCTGTACTTGCCAGGCAGGGGCTTATTCTGCTGAGCTATCTACCCGGCCCTCCCTCAGGTATATCTAAACATCCTTGTCAAGCCTCACACCTGACAAAAGGCCATAGATGCCTCAGACTCCCTTTGTTCCCATTGAGAGAATTCCTCATCTTCCCCACATTCTCTTCGTGTCCTCAAAGAGAATAAAGCCCCTTTCCCTTTCCCTTTTGCTTGTTTCTCTGCTGCACCAGATGCCTGAAAAAAACCTATCACTACCTATGTCAGAATGGTGAAGCAAAAAGACTGAAGGTGACATCATGGAGGTACTGCACCTCCCTGAGCTGCCCCCATCTGGACTTTTCTTTCAGTCCTCAGAATCAGACACATGGCCTTGCAGCCTGAGCCAGAAAAAAAAAAAAAATCCTCCTCAACTTTGGGCTGGGGAGATAGCTCAGTAGAATAAGCACTTGCTTGCCTGGCAAGTGCAAAGGCCTGAGTTCAATTCCCAGTTCTGGAAAAAAAAAAAAAAAGTGGCCTCATACAGCTGAGCAAGTATACCTACTGCCACTGAGCTACATCCCTAGCCCTGGGCTTCTCATTAAACAAACAGCATTCGACATCATTTTCTCTTCTCCTCCTTCTCTTTCTTACATACAGCAGTAATTGGAAGATCTGTCTTATGCTCAACCAAACCTGTTTCCAAAAGCACTCAGAAGGGAACTAAATTCCCCTGAACATGTGAGGGGCAGAGCAGCAGTGGGCAGGCTGAAGGTCACCACAAGGGCCATCAACAGAGAATAAAGGCAATGGAATAAGGACATCTTGGCGACAATAGTGAGGACCATACTTCCTTAGCCAGGAAAGGCCAAAGGGGATCTGAACTGACTTGAGTTGTTTCTGCCGCCTGGCAGAGGAAAAAATTTAATTTGGTTATTAAAAAGAGAAAAAGAACTTACCGCCTCTTGTATACTTGAATTTGTACTGACAGTCATACGTTTTGCATTGCCATTAATACGTGGTAAAGGAGCCCATCTAACAAAGCCTGACCCGCACCCTCCATGCACCCAGTCTGAGCTGGTGGACCACAGACCCCCTCACCCGGTGTCCTCCTGCCCACTGCCTCTCCAACATGCTTTGAGGCCCCTGAGGTGTAATTTGGAAAAGTCTCATCAGGGAGGGAAAAATCACTGTAGGATTCTGGATAATTTCTTGACATTCTTCCAGTCTCTCCGCATCCTCCCAGAGAGGCCGTCATCTGACCACGCTTATCCCCACCCCAGCATGCCCATCAGTGATCCAGCAGCCTTGCTCGTCCCAACTTGGGCCACAGTGAAAGAAGCCACTGTAGACTTCTTTCAACAATATTGACATGACACCAATAACAGTGACTCGTGTTTACTGAACACAGGCTACAAGGCAGGAGCATGCACAACCTAACCCTTCTAGCTGCATGGTCCTGATTTACTGTCCAGGGGCTTGGGACAGCTATTGGGTTGCACCAGGGTCTTCACGAATTCAAGCTGGGAGGCAATTCCTTGGCCTGCCTTGTGAGCAGGAAGAACCTCAGATTCATTTCCAGCTCCCATTAAACCAAAAAGAATAAATGCTGAGGCACTGAGGTGGGGAGAAGTCACAATGCTCCGTTTGCAGTGATGCCTCTTCACCCTATGAATTATTCATACCCACAGTCAGGCAACGGATCAATAATGCAGGAGGTAGAAGCTTTGGCAGGGCCCAGCTTCAGCTGAACAGCTCTGCTGCCAGCTCCTGGGAATGACTCCTCAGCCCTGCCTTGCATGGCAGCCACAAGAGTTGTGCCCTGTCATGTTGTGCCCGAGTCCTCTGAAATCCACCTGTTTTCAAGAGGCCAGGCTGGGTTCTGAGGCTGCAGAAAGCCCCAGCCAGAAAAGTGAGCCCTGGAGGCACTTTCTGTCTTTCTGCCTGGAGGGGACCATTTGAGGCTCAGCACAAAGACTCAGTAAGAACCTAGACCACCTGGGGGATGGGTGGGTAGGAAGCGCTGCCTGGCCAGGGGTGGCCTCCCTCTCCAGTGCCGTCTTCCTCCTCTTGGCCCAGAGGTGAGGCGGAGGCTTTTTCAAAGACCCCCAGGTACTCACTGTGGTTGAAGTGTCTGAGCAGCTCTAAGAACCCACTTGCATTCCACCATCCCTGAGGGACTCCAACAGGCCCCAGTGCCTCTGGGGTTGTGCTTGGGGGCACCTCCACCCTGATGCTCACACTCCAGGCTCCCGGCTCACTGGTGAACACTGTAGAGCGGGATACAGGCTTCTGCTGCTGCCTGGACCTGTCAGCTTATCCTGTGGCTTTCTCTGCTTCTCAAACAAAGCAAGTTGGCTGAAAAGCAGGATTTTCTAGATTTTTCTGTTCATTGCAGTAAATGCTTAAAGGAAGGAGGGCCAGACTGGCAGGAAGATTATTCTTCCCAGAAGGGAGATGGGGACCCAATGGGGAAGGTAAGGTAGAAGTGCCTCTCCATGAGACGGCTCACCCCCTCTGAGGGGTACAGGACTGACAGCTGGAGGGGCGGCGGCTTGAGGCATGTGGGTCCATGCAGTAGTCTGGAGCTCATACTGGAACAGCAGTTCAACCAGCACTTGTCCAGCTGTAAAGCGCATATGAACCATTTTCTGAATGATGGAATAATGCTTCCGCTTTCCCAACAGGCCTCAGGGATGCCCATGTGTGGTCCACTTAGAGTAGCAAGGCTACTGAGGTCACCTGGATTTTTTTTTTTTTTTGTGAAACCGGGAATTGAACTCAGGACCCTGTGCTTGCCAGGCAAGCACTTCTTCCACTGAGCCATCTCCCTGGTCCCCTGGAAATTTTTAAAATCTGGATCCACTGGACATAATGACACAGGCCTATAACCCCAGCTACTCAGAAGCTAAGGCAGGAGGCAGGAGGACAACGAGTTTGAAGTCAGCCTAGAGAACTTAGCAAAACTCCATCTCAAAAAGAATGGGATTTAACTTAATGGTAGAATACCCTCAGATTCTATCCCCAGTACCAAAACCAAAATAAAATACCTTGGTGCGCAGGCTACCCCTCAGACCCATTAAGACAGACTCACCAGGAATGGCACCCCGGTGTCACAATTGTGTGACACTCCCAGCTGGTTCACATGTGTGGCCAGAGTGAGAATCAACCTCTAGGCTGGTTCATTCCTTTACATGAGGAGTTTGAGGCCCAGTGAGAGGCTGGCACTTGCCCATAGCCACACAGCCAGTGAGGAGATGGCTTGGCAAAGAGGTAGATTTGCTTGGTTCCTGAACACACAGCTGTCTCCTGGTGTATCAGGAGGCAGAGGAAGGCAAAGGAGAGCAGGGCCTTAAGGGTCGGCCTGAGGGGTAGACAGAACCCTCAGGCTTAGGGACAAGAGGTCTGACAGTCTGCACCCTAGGACATTGCTTCTCTCTGTCTCTCTCTCTCTCTGTGTCTGTCTGTCTGTCTGTCTGTCTGTCTGTCTGTCTGTCTGTCTGTCTCTCTCTCTCTCTCTCTCTCTCTCTCATCCACTTCTCACCCTCTCATGAGTTCCTGACCCCTAGGAAGTCCCAAAGCTATGGAAGAAATCCTCACCCTCTTCCTTGTCCAGTAGCACAGCCATCTGTCATTTGAATCCTCGTACATCACAAGCACTCCAGCCTTCTGAACTTTGAGTCCTGCCTCCCTCCCCCTTTATATTTCTGTAATTGGATTCTGCCCAAAAAATGATGCCACAGAAGCTTTCAGGCCACCAAGCTCAGTAGTAGAGTGGTGTGGGCATCCCTGAGAGCACATGTGTAATGGTGCCAGTTCACCCCAGTGTTGGGAGAGTCACCCTGGTGACATTTCATTGTAATGTGCTTCCCTGGGCAGTGGTTAAAATGATTTTGAAAAGATCACTGTGGTGTGGCACAGAGGCAAAGAATTTCAGAGACCTGTGACTATCATGCCAGGCAATGGAGTTAAAAACCATTAAAACGGCCAACTCCCTTGGAAGAGCTCTCAGGCTTTTAAGGCCTGGAGAGGCTTGTCATCTGTGATGGGTAATCATAATGTCAACCCAATTGGTTGACAGCTGCCTAGGAGATTAATGATGCACACTTCTGAGTTGTGAGAGTTTTTGCAGAGATGGCCGGCGTGTAGGACAGCAAACTGACAGGGAAGACGTGCCTGGCTCTGGGGACCATGCAGAGGGTGGGGGCTCCCAGTGAAACAAAAACAGAAGGAAGAGGAAGCCCACCAGCTCAAGCGCTCTGTCTCTGCCTCTGTCTTTTCTTTGTCCCTCCCTCCCCTCCCCTCTGGCTCACCTCTCCTCTCTCCTTCTTGACTGCCACAGGTGAGCAGCTGTCCTTTGACACCTTCCACCATGATGTTCTGCCTCACCTCAGGCCTAGAAGCAATGGCGCCAGCTACCATGGACTGAGACCTCCAGTACAATGAGCCAAAATAGACCTCTTCTCCTTTAAGTTGTTTTTCTGGAGTACGTATTTTGTTACAGGGATGAAAATCTATCACTAAACCTTACTTTTTGAGGGATTGTCCTGCTTTACTACAGCATCTAATTGTTCTTGGGCATGTAGCTTGATCTGTTGCTTCTCAGGAAGATGGCTGGTCTTCAGTGAAGGAGGATTAAGTGAGGTAATTCTTACAATGCAAGGAGTTCAGGGACCAGCACTAGGCATCCTTCACCTCCCCCCAGTGTGGCTGAAGGAATTTTTGTTACACGGTGCTTCTGACCTGAGAGACTCCTAGTGGAGGCCACCTTCCAGCTGGGTGGCGGCTGGGTGGCTCCCTGGATCTCCCGGGACCTACTCCCTGCTGTCTTCTTCTACCAAAAGCACTCAGCTCCCAAACCCAAAGCGAATCCTCCCCTGCCAGCACCATAGAGTTTTCCTTTAGGTCAGAAGTCACATGATCCAGGAAATCTGCCCTTTTTGCCTTTTGTGTTGCCTCTTCTTGGTTTTGTTTTTTGTTTTTTGACATAGGGTCTTACTATGTAGTTCCAGCTGGTTTTCAACTTACTATGTAGTGCAGAATATCCTTGAACTCACAGTGATCCTTCTGCCTCAGCCTCCTCAGTGCTGGGTTACAGGTGTGTGCCACCTTGCCTGGCTTTTGTCTTTGGTTTGGTTTTGTTCTATCTTTTCATCTTTATGTTTCCAGGGTCCAGTACAGGGCCTGACATATAGTAGGTATTTACTACAGGTTTGTGAAAGGAGAGAGGAGAGTCCAGCCTGGGGGGGTCACTTGAGAAAGCCACCCCTCCCCTCCCATTCCAAACAAAGCCTGGGTGTAGGTTGGAGGATAATTATTTTTTTTTTAACTCTCACACAAACTTTCCTGAAGGATGTAAAACAGGCCCCTGTTTGTGTAGGATGAGGGAAGTCGGGGCCAGCCCTCCAGGAAAAGGTATGCAGTGGGCCTTGTGACCTGCTCAACACAGCCAGGCCAACTGGAGAGAGAGAACCAGGGACCAGGCCTCTGGCCTGGAGAGGTTCTTGGTCCCAATGAACACTCCAGCTTCGGGCCTTTGCTTTATCCCAGTGGAGGCAGATGGGGTGGTGTGAGTGAGTCGCTGTGCTGCAGTCTTCCCCTGACTATTTCACTGTGTGCTCAGAGAGAGCTCAAAAGGCTTCCTTCCCCAAGGGGATACAGCCGGTAACCAGGCAGGACTGAACCGAGCTGGGCTGGCTCTGACTGTCTTGCCTTGATCCTCTCTGTTCTGTTGCACCTCCATCCTTGTACACAACAGCCCTCCGTCTCCTCTTCCTTCCCACTGCTCCACCCAGCTCTTGCCCTCCGTGCCAACCCCAGTGTATGTATTCAACACCTTCTATGCTGAGCATGATATGGCCTCACTTAAGGCCCTGAACCTCTCTGAGCCTCAGTTTACCAATCTAAACAGGGGGATAATGATACTGGTGATCATAATCTCTATGTGGATTTGCCAGTGTATGCAAAGGACCCAGCACATGCCTGGGGCCAGCAAGAGTTGCTTGGTCCCACCTCTTCTCTCCATCTAAGTCCTTATAATGGTAACAATGGCCAGAAGAAGATGGGACCAGTGTTGCTCACTTGTTTTACAGTAGAAGAAGCTGAGGACCAGAGAACACAGATGCCTTGCCCAGGGGAATGCTGTGCACTGTCTGTGGAGACCCAGTGTACCCAGGGTCCTTAGGGCCCACCCCTGACACTTGGAGCCAACAGGCTGAGTGGACTGCCCCCTTCTCTCCACTTGTAGGGAATCTCCGGAGCTCAGCGGTATATACACACAGGCTAGGGAATATGTATGTTCAACTTTATTTCTCTCCATGCCAAGAAATACAGAATCACTGGTGCGTGCAGTGCTGGCAGGAAGAAGGGGTAGTTCTTACTGCTCTTTAGGGGGCCAGGAGAAAGAGTGATCAGTGCCCTAGCCAGGGAACCACTGTGTTCATGTGGCAGGTGATTGGATCTAAGGCAGAGCTGGGACAGCCTGGCCACCGCCCCTCCTAGCTTCAGTCAAGCTGCCTGAGGCTCAGGGCAGCAGCAGCCTTCCATCCATTTCCTCTCATCCAGGACTCTGCTCTTCCTGCCTCGCGCTCCCCCTGCCCAGGCACCGGCCTCGGGGATCCTCTGAGCCATGTCCCTGGCACCAGTAGGAAGCTCTCAAGTTGTGCTTGAACTCGAACAGGGCCCAGCGGAGCCTTTCTTGGAGCTGTCTGCTGGTGGCTTCACCTGAGCACAGGCCTTGAGTGTTCTGGGCTTGGAGTGTAGAAGATTATGTATATGTGTGAAAGGGCATGCGCAGTGGGCCTGATGTCAGGTGTGACTGAAGCCCGGGAGGACCTGGCTGTGAATGCACTCCAGGAGCACAGAGGCTGCAGAGTGCTGCCTCTGCCTTGGCCTCACCATGTGACTATCCCTAAACCACATGGTTCCTTTCCTTCTCCTGAAAGGGCTGATAAGCTGGGCTAAGGCCCAGTGGGAGACCACCAGCGCATGATCCCACAGCCCTGTCACCCCTGCCTGACCGGACCTCCCGAGTGACACAGATAATCTGTCTGCTCCCCCCTTCCTTCCTCTCCCAGCAGATGGGAATATCTCCGTTTTGTCTTCAAAGATCTCATGTGGCAAACCCAAATAAGTCCCTGCTTTAGTAGCAGGAGAGGCTGGAGTTTATCCCTTTGTCACTGGGGACTGATATAGGAACACCAGCCCCAAAGCCCCTGCTCTCCCAGCAGGCACTTGGGCCGTGTCTAGAAGGATCAGAGCTGCCAGTGTCTCAGAACCCAGAGTTCCTCCATACCCACAGCCTCTGAGAGGGTACATGTGGGACAATGGCCCTGGAGAGGACAGAAGGGTCTTGGTGGGTAGGGGAAAGACAGAGCTGGCCAACCTCAGGACAATATGTTTGTGGCTGAGAATCTTCTCCCCTGAGAGCAGCCACTGTGGCTGCAAGGTGGGGAAAGCTGGGGGATCCCTCTCTAGGTCTGACTTGGAGCTGGCGGCATGCAGGAAGAGGGACCCTGTGGGTACAGCCTTGTGAGGGAGAAAGCTGGGGAGAATCAAGGATGTAGGAGCAGGCAGGAGGCAGAAGGCCCTGCTCAGTAGCTTCTGGGCATCCAGCCCTGTGCTTCCAACAAGCAAGCATCTTCCACACTCAGGCCTCCCCCTCTCCAAAGACGGCACCTTCGGCTACGCTCTTCCCTCTGTTTTAGGGCTGAAGACTAGAGAAACAGCAAGCCTTCATATAAATACCCTGTCCCACTCCCTGGCAAACACCCATAGCATTCCCAGTTAATGCCCCAGGCTGCGGCATAAGTGAAGACCAAGAGGCAGGCTGAGTGGTCCTGGGAGGCACAAAGAGACCAGAGTCTTCTGCAGAAGACCTCTGAGGCTGAAGAGTTTGGGAAGAGTATCATGCTGCCCTGTGCATCTTCACCAGTGTTCCTCTCAGGGCCTCCGCCTCGAAATGGAGGAAGTACCTGCAGCTGCTGCCTCTTCCCAGGCAGCTGTGCATCACCCACAGGCCTGAGGGCATCCAAGGCACATGCCGAGTGGCAGCCTTGCTTTGAAGCTCAGGCTGGGATCGCGGCAGGCGTGTGGCACAAAGCATGCGAATGGTGTTTTCTCCCTCTCAAGAAAAATACAAAAGATGAAATCCCGTGTCTTTGCTCCTGGTCCACAGCTGTGAAGGTCCAGTGATGTTTCTTCTCCTACCAGAGACAGACTTGTTTGTGAGGCTGGTTCTTCTCATTCTGGCAGTTTACGCTGCTTGGTAGGTCCAGGAAATTGTACAGATGAGAAACAGCCCAGAACATCGTGGCTGAAGTGTCAGGATGTGTCCATGAGATTAACCTACATCGTGAATGGGTTCCACCACAAATTTCTTTCCTTCCTTCTTTCCTTCCTCCAGATCTTCCCATCTGCTGTGGGCTGACAATGGGATGACTTGGGAGTTGCCCTCCAAGTTTGTGCTTTTGGAGATGGGGGGACAGATGGGCACGTGGCAGTCGCCGTCCTGTCCTCCCCTGGTGTGCAGGGTGTGTGGGTTCAGAGCTCTCCCGCTGGCCAGCGCACGTCTCTGCTAGCACAGCTGCCTGGTTACATGTGTTTCGGAACTGTAAAGCAAAGAACAGTAATGGCAGAGCAGAGCGCAGAACATTGGCTCTCAGACTCCTGATCTGAGTTTGGTTTGTGGGAAGTAGTAATAGGATAATGTACGGGATCAAGGACCTCTTTGGTTTGGAGTTCTTGGTGGAACTAAATTTCTGCTGGTGAGAACACTGCAGAATCCCTGCTGATCCTGCCTGGGCCAATCAGAATCTGTCCTGGAACAGTTGCTATAGCTGCTAACACGAAGGCCCTTCTCTTTTTTCCTGAGTAGTTCCTGGACTGTTTATAAAGCAGAGTCAGACCCATTACTTTGAACGATGTTTACAAAACCTTTCCTGCTGGAGGCTTTCTCCTGGCACTTGATATCTGAAAATACTGCGCTCAACCAACCAGTTTTCTGGAGTGGGAGGGTGGGGCTGGGGCCCGCACCTGCTGTTCCTTCCCCAGGGGCCCCTTCTACTCCGTGCTGCTGCTCCTCACCTAAGAAGTTGATAGCCACAATGATGATGACGATCCCCAGGATGATGAAGCTGATGCTGAGCAGCCGGGCCAGGCGGCCCAGCCTCCGGGCCCCGTCCATATCCCCATGCTGCATGCTGCTTCGAGACTGCAGAGAGAGGAAAACAGAGACCTCAAGAAGCCTTCCATCAGTACAAGCTTGGTGGATCCTATGGATGGGTTTCCAGGCACGCCCCACTCCCACTGCTGCTCCCACTGCAGGCACCCTCCTAAGTGAAAGGAAAGATCCTTCTGGAGAAGTGACCTGGCCTCTTGTGAGGACCTGTGACCAAGCCTAGGCTGTGTTCACTGGCAGGATACAGCTGCAGTGCAATTCAGCCCACTTCCTCTTGGGCTAGCAAAGGGGCAGGGCAGTAATGGCAGGTGGTGTGATAGAGAGCCAGGGACCCACAGGCCTAGTCACCTTGCAGGAGCAGGTAGAGCAGGGCCCTCCAGACTCTGGCCCAGGACTCTGCTGCAGGCCCTTTGGCACCTGAAGACAGCCACCGGGCTTTTCCTGCCCTCTTTCCTCTGTGAACCTCCCACCTGCCACAGAAGAAAACAAAAGCATTGTCCTCGCTCCTTCTATTTTCTACCCAAGACCATGTCCTTGTTCTACCAATCTCACCTCCTGGATCACACAAGACAGACAAGGGATCATGAGTGGGGAAGGCTGTCGCTGGAGCCTAGGAACCCTGATCTGCACATTGCTCTTTGGTGAGCTATTTCCCTTGGATTTAGTTAATCTCAGGAAACCAGGTGGATACAAGAGGGGAGGGGGAAATTAAGAACAGGGAGGGGGCTGGGAGATGGCTCAATGGAATAAGCGCTTCCATGGCAAGCACAAGGGCCCGAGTTCAATTCCTGGTTCTGCCAAAAAAAAAAAAAAGAACAAGGAGGACCTTGGGATGTTCTCAGGCACCTTGGTTGCCTAAGGGATGGTCTAAATATTTGCAATGCTGGCCTTGTGCCCCTGCTCAGAATGACCAAGAGTCACCTGCTAGTTAGGGCTGTTCCAGTGACCTCAGTCTCTTACTCTAAAATCCATCTGTTCTTCTCAGGCTTCTGGATCTTGTCTCAGCTCCATGAGGAACTGGCTCAGGCAGAAGAAGCTCAAGCATGACTACTTTCAGGGCCTCAGACCACATACTTGGTTATTTTACATTCTAATTCTTAGAGGCTCCGGAGTTCAGCATGAAAATGTAGTTAAGTACTTTGATGACAACAACGACAGTAGTGGGGGTGGTGACTTATCGGGCCCTCACTCTATGCCAGGCAGCTTGCCAAGGACAGTACCCAATGATCTCATTCAGCCTCACAGTCACGCCGGGCAGCTGGCAGTGCTGCCTCTTCAAGATGCTTCCAGCTCCAAGCTATTGTTCTTCATTCTACTGCCCAGGACACCATTTCACATCGCAGATACTTATACCAGGTACTGTGCTAGGCTCCCAGAACAGAGTAGTACGCAAGACAGGCCCAGTCTCTGTGCTCATGAAACACACAGCCTGTTGGCCTTTACAGTCACACAAATGAAGGCAAAAGCACCACCGTGGGTGGTGTGAACAGAGCAGAGACATGGTACTGTGAGAGTTTATGAAAGGAGAGGATCGGGAAAACCTTCCTGAATGAAGGACTCTGGAATTAATGTGAAGGATAAGTAAGAATTAAATATATTCTTTTTCAAAAAAATTCAGGTAGAGAGCTGGCCAGATAGCTCAGCAGATTAAAGTGCCTGCTTAGGCAGACACTGAGACCAGGGTTCAATCCCAGGTGTGCCCTGCCAGCCCTGCCCCCGGGGCACACTGAGACTGCAATTGAGACTGGGCATGGTGGCATGCACCTGTAATCCCAGTGCTTGGGAGGCTGAAAACAGTAGGGCTTTGCTGGCCCGGAAGGAGGAGGTTGCCAGGTATGGTGGCACATGCCTGTGATTCCAGGGCTCTGGGAGGCTGAGACAGTCATAGGTTTGAGCCCAACCTGCATAACTTGGTGACTTAAATCCTGTTTCAAATTTTTGAAAAATGTAAAAGGAACTGAGTATGTAGCTTACTGCAAAGGACCTGGGTTCAATCCTCGGTGCTGGAAAAATAGACAAATAAAAAGGAAAGACATCTTTGTCCAAGCAGGAGAATGAAATGATGCCAGGTTTTACAAGGCCTCTCTGGCTGTGTGGGGACCAGAGGGGAGGCAGGAGCAAACAGGGACCATCAGCAAAGTGACGCTGGTGAGGCAGTCTCATCTGCTTAGTGTTTGGGTTCTCCATTATCTGAAGAACAAAGACTGAATGTAGAGTAGCTTAACACTTCCTGAATTCAATCCTCTACTCTCTTCCACAACCTCTGGGCCCAGTCAGTCTGAGCTGCCATGTTTTACCCCTGACATCTGTATGCCCTTGCTCCTTTCTACATTCCTGCTGCCCTCCAACCCCACGTATCCAATTCCTTCGCACTGCTCAAGGGCCGGCTCAATGCCACCTTTCCTGGGAAGCCCACCATGATTCCTCTACCTTTGCTGGAATAATGAACTCTCACATTATATGGGTTTTTACCTTGTGCCAGAAACTACAGCATAGTTTGTCATCTACTAGGGCACTGAATCCTCTAAACTATTGTGAGGCAGGGGTGGAGCCCGGCACAGAGTGCTGGTGGGCATGGTGAGAGATGCAACTGGTGCCTCTCCTAGAGTGGGAGGAGGCCCACTCAGTGTCAGTGCTGATGCGGAGGTGTCAGGCACTATGACTATGTCCCTGCAGTGTGGCCAAAGGGAGTCATTGTAGCACAGAAAAAGAGCAGAAGCTCTAGGGTGGATGAGTCCAAGAGGGAAGAGAACAGCCCCACAGGCAAAGCTGTGGAGACACCCGTAGGAGGATGCTGGGAGAAAAGGAGGCTGTGAGGGCAACTGGGGAGTGGTCAGAGGGTGGGAGACGCTGGTACCTAGGAAGTCCAAGATGGAAATTTCAAGGGAAGAGGTCCTCTAGTAACTTCTCATGAATGGAGATCAAGCTAGATAATGGAGAAGGTGAGAGGGATGCAGGGACATCGGTGTCCTTGCAGAGAAGAGTTCAGAGCAGTTATGGAAGGAGGTGGGGTGCCATGAGGAATGAGCAGGATGAGCAGGCTTAACAGCCCCAAGAGGTTTAGCAGTAAATGGGGCAGAGTAGCTTCAGCAGGATGAGTCAAGTAGGGGACTTTATCAAGGGGGCAGGAAAAGACCTCACACAGGAGAAGGTGATTAGACCAAAGAGTGATTGTTGCTATCCCATGATACACCAGGGCAGCAGAGAGAGGCTGAGGTCTAGACCTGGGGCCAGGGATGAGCCTCAGGGCTCTTAGGGACAGTGGACCAATGCCATCCAGTAAGAGGAAAGGGAAGGCCAGTATGGCTTGGGGAGGGGCATGGGTGGGCTCATCTGCAGCCTCTGGAGATGCGAAGGACCCTGCCAAGAGCAGTTGCAGCCTACAGCTCCTTCAGAGAGCAGTCTGACTCTACCATCTGACTAGCTGGGTGCCTGCCCTGACCCCTTCATTCACACAGTGATGCAACTGTGGGCAAGTGGCTTACCAGTCCTATGCTTTAATCTCCTCATCTGTAGCATTAGCATGTTTAGGGTCCTGGCCCTGAGCTTAATTCCCAGCACAACTAAATACTTTTAAAGCACTTACTTCATTAGGTGCTTTGAAGAAGGAACTAGCTAGCTCATGGTACATTTCCTGTGGCATCTTGCATCATTCCTTTTTTATTATTATTCTCTTACCATCCTGCCATTTTTTTCTTGTGCCCCCATCATTTTCCTTTTCTAGCCTGCAGGATCCTTGAGGGCAAGGACTGTGCAACCTCCCTCTCATTACCCCTCACACCTAAGTTAGTTCTGGATCTCAATATGGCATCAGCAAATGTTTAAGGAATAAATAAACGGAGCAAGAAAAAGATGGAGAGTCTGGTTTTTTAACCACCAAACTTAGCCAGTGGAATGTTCAAAGTTAATAGAATATGAAAGAAGTGAAGATAACAGGTCCCCTGGGAAGATACCTGGCATCTGGGTTTGGGACCCAACCACTCACCTATACTGCCTCTAGCCCCCTGCATGGCCAGCCCAGGTCACTGAACTTGGGACTTCAGTGACAAGGCAGCATTTGGAGCAAAGTGGGGAGCAAAAGGGGACAACAAAGTCTTTAGTCTCCTAAGAACTGGAAGTTGTGGGCTGCTATGACTTATGACCAAAGGACAAGCCAGCTTCAAGCAGGAGGAAAACAGCAAAATCTGAGATGAGACCAACTTGACTTTCCAGACAAACAACTACACACAGCGATGGTTCAGGACCACGGAGAGAGGCATACGGGCATTTGAGTAAGAAAGCGAAAGATCCACCCCAGGCCCCCCACCAGGCCATTCTCTCCTTTACCCAGAGCCAGGAGTCCACTTATCTGTCAGGCATGTGCCTTTGGGTCTGAGTGAGACCACTCAAATATCCCTTGTTGAGGTTTAGCACAGTTGGTCAATGAGTGGATTAAAGCTACTGTGGAAAATGTTTACACTACATCAATTAAAACAGGGCATGGTGGCACACAGCTGTAATCCCACCCCTCCGGAGGCTGAGGCAGGAGGATCACTGTGAGTTCAATCTCAGGCAGCTGGACACCACCCCAGAGGGCATTATGAGAGGTGAGACCCAGTTATCCCAAAACTGGTTAAAGCCAGAATTGCCCACCCATGAGGGATTTGCCCATTCCTCTGACACGGCAAAATTTCATTTGGCATTCATCATGTCAGCAACCCCTTCCATTTACTAAATGTTTCCTATGTGCTAGGCTCTGTGCTGAGCATTTCACACACATTAGCTCATTTAAGCTTCCTGGCAACTCTAGGAGGTAGATGGGTTTTATTGTGTCCATTATATAGATGAGTAAAGTGAGGCTAAGGAAGGAGACTGAGTGGCACAGACAGACATGTGACTTATCATGAACAGAGCTGGGGTGCAAACTCATCTGTCTGATATTTGTTTCACCACTGTTGGGCAGAAAGCCTGCTGCTGGAGTCCAGGCCCCTCACTAACAGGAGACCAAGTAAGGCCACAGGAACATGGGCATTTCTAAGCATGACTTGGTAGTAAAATCTGGCCACCCCCAAGAGATAAGAGGAGCCACAGAGCAGAGTTAGGTCTGGACACATGGCCAGTTCTCCCACAGGTCCCTGGCCCGCAGCAGACCTGGTATCAGCAGCTCCGCAACAAAAGCCACAGGGGAAGGATACTTCTGGGCCCTTAGCATTCTCCAATGGCCTGGAGGTAGGCGTAGAAGGAGAGGTGGGGAAGGAGGGAGGGAAGAGGGACAGGAACAGGATTTTCTCCCTGTGCACATGGCTGATAGGCTCGACACTCCTGTGAATGTCACCTTTGTCCCCAAGGCTCCAGGGTGGGACCATGAGAGAATAATGGATTTGACATCTGGTAGGCATGTCTGTCATCAGCCATGGGACTGGGCAAGGCCCTGCTCTGCACAGCTCAGCTGTCTCGACTATTAAATGGGGTGAATAAACAGACTACCAAGCGCACATGGTGCTCTGCAGCCAGTAACGGCTTCCAGAGGACTGTCGGGGTTGGGGTCACCTGAGAGCCGGAAATGAGCCTGCACGTGAAAGCCAAGGGGTGGACAGTGTGGAGTTCCAAAGTGCATCCCGGAGACCTGGGCCATCAGCACAGGAAGGAGCTTCACTCTCTGGCCACACTCTGTCCCTCTCCCTCACCCCAGATAAGTAGCTGGGAGTGGGAGTGGTCTGGAGCTAGACTGGCTTCCAGAACAGAAGAAGCAACTGTGAGTGCACCAGTAATACTCTCCCAGGCTGCCCTGGTTCCTAAGAAAGCAGCACCGTGGGCTTTCGCTCTAGGCCCCCCGGCTGGCTCCAGTCCTGGGATTCCCCTTCCATGTAGGCCACTCTGTGTCTCTGCGCCTCAGTCCTCTCAATTATACAATGAGAATAATAACAATACAAGGGCCTTGTCAGGATGACACTCGGGGTTAAATGAGATAATACATGGAAAGAATTTGGAACTTCCTAACGCTTAGGAAGTGCTCAATCCATGTTAGTAATATTATTGCTCAACATCAGGCTCCCTCAGGTTCCTTCTTCTGGGCCCCGGATGTTTCCCTGTAGACACTCATTTCCACCAATATGTTCTCCATCTTGCCATTACCCACCTGGTCCTCCTCTGAAACCTCCACCCCAGCATCTCTCTCACCCCATTACAACTGCAGCACTTGCCTGTGACCCCTGACTCCCCTGAAAGGCTGTTGCCACCTTCCTGGCCTTACCTGCTCCCCATCCAGCCCCATCTTTCTGCACATCATCTCAGTCACTCTTGCCCAAATTTTCAGAGGCATCTGGTCCTGTTGTCATGATAGCGCTGCCATCATAGCACTAGGCAGGCTGACGACATTCCCCAGCCTGTGGTCTCCAGCCTTGGCACAGCCCTGGCCACTGGGCTGTCTGTCCTTGGTCATCTCTCTTACCCCTCTACCACCTGGCCCCCATTTCTTAGGAAATCACCCCATCTTCTTCTCCATCCTTGGTAGCATGGAGGCTGCAGAGGATGGCACAGGTCCCCTTCCTCTGTGTATTTCCTCCTGTCTCTGCCCTCATGGCCTCTGCTCCTCAGAGACCTCACCCCATGAGTCATCCTCCTTTCATCTAGGCCTCTGTCTCCAAGGGCACCAAAGACCTACAAATGGCCAACCCAGCAGACACTCCTGTCCTCCTTGATCCTGACCTCTCCACAGGTTTTTTCCACTCCCTCCTCCTTCAGATTCACTCTTCCTCCTTGTTAGTTTTCCTCCCAGAATATTCTTTTCAAAACCCCTTTCTGCCCACCATCAGCCCACCATCTCTTAAGTGTTCCAAGTTCCAGATTTCCCTTTAGGATAGCTCCACTGTTGTTTTTGGTTTTGTTTTGAGACAAGGTCTCACTGTGTAGCCCAGGCTGGTCTCAAGCTCATGGTGATCCTCTTGCCTCAGCCTCTCAGTGCTGAGATCACAGCAAAAGCTCCACTGTTTCCGAGGTGGATACCCAGGAGTCTGAGCAAACACCACTCTGCCCCCCTCAGTAACCCTCCTACCCCTGCCTTCCTTCTGAACTCATTGCTGAGTTCAGCCCTTCCTCACTCCTGCCTGGACATGGGTCTCCCCACTGTAGTCCATTTCCCATAATGCCACTGAGCATTCACCTTAAAAATGAACTGACTACATCCTGCCTCTGCTTGAGACTTTTCTGGGGCTTTTCAGAACCACTAAAGCGCAACTTAAATTCCTAGAGCAAGGTTTGCACTGCCCCGGCTGCCACCGGGCTCTAGCACCTTCTGTTACACCAAGCAGATCACTCACTTACCCTAGCCATCCACCTCCCAAATGCTGAGCACAAGCCCTGAGTCCTAACAGACACACTCACCCACAGGGCTAGGTAGCCCTCCCTCTCAACTCCCTCAGAAAAAGCAACTTGTCATTCCAAAAACAGAGTGGTCAATGGAAACAGCTCCTCTAAGGTTTCCAGAAGCCCCCTCTTTCCCTTCCTGTGATCTGGTCCAAGGCGCTTCACCTCTGGCCTATATTTTCACACCAAGTACAATTCCCTTCAGCCCCTCTCCCACTCTACACCACTTTTTTTTTTTTTTTTTTTTTTTTTTTTTGTATTTTAGGGAAGGGTCCATAGGGTGTTCCAGGTCTCACTACTAGATTGGACTCATAGTGATCTGCCTGTTTACAGCCTTCCAAGAGCTGGGATTACAGGCGCACACCACCACGCCTACACCAGGATGACCACCAAATGGAGCCCGGGCCCCACTTCTCTTCACTCCAAACCCCACACCATCGGGCTGCCCAGGGGGCAGGCTTGAGGACCATGTGCAAAAAGTCATGCACAAGGGGCCACATGTAACATGATTCCATGTCTACAAAGTGTCCAGAGCAGACAAATCTACTTGCCTGGGAAGACAGAAAGATTCATGTTTCCTCAGAGCTGGGAGGGATCAGGTAGGAAAGCAACAGCTACAGTGTATAAGGTTTCTTTTGGAAGTGAAGAAAATGTCCTAAAACTGACTGTGGTTAAGTTGCAACTATCTGTGAGTACACTAAAAACCGCCAAATTACTATTCAGGCATAAAAAAAAAATTAAAAAAAAAAAAAAAAAAAAGAATAAAACCCTGTCATTTATAGGAGGACCGATGGAACCGAGATCCTTATGTTAAATGAGAAAAGCCAGGCACATGGGGCTGGTGAGATGGCTCAGTGGTCTAAAGCACCTACTTAGAACAAGCTTAGCAAAGCATAGGGACCGCGGTTCAATCCCCCAGCACCACATGCCAGCCAGCCCCATCCCCTGGTGGGCTGAGCTGGCCACACACACACACACAAAATAAGTAATTAAATAAATAAATAAATAAATAATTTTAAAAAAAAAAAAAAGAAAAGCCAGGCACAGAAAGACGAGACCACATGATCTCTCACAAGTGGCATCTGAAAAAGCTGATCTCGTAGAAATTCAGAGTAGAATGGTGGCGACTGGAGGCTGTGGAGAGAGGCAGGAGGGAGGGACAGGAGAAAGTGGTCCACCGGCATGGGGTACAGTCAGAGAAGAGCAAGAAGCTCTGGAATTCTTTTGCAAAGTAGGGTGACTACCCATAAGGGCAATGTACTACGCATGGCAAAAAGCTGAAAGAAAGGATTAGGAAAGCTTCCATCAGAAAGAAGTGAGAAATATGTGAGGATATAGATATGTTTGGCCTGATTTAACCATTATACAATGCACACATGTATTGAAACAATGTGGTATCCCATTAATATGTGCAGTTTTATGTAAAAAATAATTTTTTAGAGGTAGGCTATATAGCCCAGTAGTAGATTTTTTTTTTTTTTTTTTTTTTTTTTTTTGAACCAGGGATTGAACTCAGGCCCTTGTGCTTGCCAGGGAAGTGCTTATTCCACTAAGCCATCTCCCCGGCTAGCCTAGTAGTAGAGCACTTGCCTGCTAGCATACATGAGGGCCTTGGTTTGATCCTCAGCACCACAAAAAAAACCCAAAAACAATTATTAAGAAGTTACATACTTTACAGCTTCTATTTCTCTAGGCAAATAATATAGGATATAAGGGCTATTTTTTTTTTTTAACTCAGAGCTAGAAGTGTAGCTTGGTGGTAGAGAGCTCACCTGGCATGAACAAGGCCACGGGTTTGATTCCCAGAAATACAAAAGCATAAACAAAAACCTCCAGTGGCTTCCCATCTTTCACTAGGGAGACTCCCAACTGCCACTTAGCTATTCTGAGCATGGAATAGCACTTAGGAGGTGCTGGGTGTTGCTCTAAAGCACTTAGTGTGGCCCACCTCCTTGCACTCAGACAGCAGATACTATCCGATGCCACATTATGGTTACACCCATTTTGTTGATGGCTAAACTGAAAAGAGAGGTTTGAGTGACTTGCCCGAGACTACCTAATTCCCATGTGGTGGTGTGCAGCATAGACACTTCTTGCAATATGTCATAAGGACCTGTTTACCTGTTTCTCCCCACAGCACTGCAGGCTCCTGGGACTTAAGCATGGTATCTGGTTTAGTGCCCCACACTACAGCCATTAACCCTGATTTAAGAGCTTTAAAAGATCCTAGAAATGCCAGGGTGGGTTCAGTGGTCTTGCAGTCTTGAGCCCAAGTTCCCTAACTACCCAGCCTAGAAAATGGTTTCTAAAAATGTTCTCTCCTGAGCTATTGTGTGATTCCTCTCCTCAAAGCCTGTCTCCCCTCCTGGGACCCTTTCCTGTAACCAAGACGCTGGTCCTGCCCAGAGCTACTGGCTACACCTGGGGCCTGGCTGTCCCAGAGCACAGCAGACAGCGCAGGAAGTTCCTGCCCAGCATGTAGCACTCGTTTACATTCCCATGTGCCCCCCACCCACTGACTACAGTCCCAGCCCCGGCTCTTGAGCCCAAGCTAAGTCTGCTGTACTCAAGGAAGTTACCAATGCCCCTGATGTCCAGGCAGTGGTACTGGATTTGCTGGGGGTGAGGGCAGTTTCCCTGGGTGGTCTTCATGAAGTAGACTGAGAGGCTGGGGAACAGCCAGGGTGACCACAGCTCCCAGGAGCTCAGGGACAAATGACTCACCAATAGTGCCACTCCAGGGAAAGCAGCGTCGCCCCACCCAGTTTTCTGGCCCTGACCAGCCTGGGGACTGCATTTGGCCTCCCCTGCTCCCAACCTCATCCTAAAAGGCGTTGCCTGGTCCACCTCTCTCCCTCCCTTCTGCCTTTCCCACCTTCTTTCCTGGACCTCAAATGCCACATTTTCTTTGGGATCCTTTGTGAGTAGCTCTACCTCAATGGCTCCACAAAGCGCAGTCTACCAAAGTAAAGTCCGGTGCACAGCCCTCTTTGGCAAGGCTGGCCATGTTCTGTCTCACATTTTTCACCTACACTGCAGCCTCCCCTGCCTACAGACAGAGGGTGAAATCTGTATAACTGCAAGGTCCAGAGGACTCAGGGAGAACTTCCTCACCCCCAGCAGCTTGCCACCCTCAAGCACCCAGTGCACAGCAGGGAAGACACTGCAGCTTAAAACTGGAGCAAGCAGAGGCTGGTAGAATGACCAAGCGAACCAGGGCGGCCAGACCCCCCTCCTGGGCACACGGGGCTGCAGTCTGCAGACACAGAACTCTGCTCAGGACCAGCTCTTGGAGAAAGCCCACGCTCTCCCCAGAAGGAGACTCCCAACTTTGCTGATTTTCTGCCCTGCAGACTTAATCTCAGGCAGCTCCCTAAGAACCTCTCCCCAGCAGGGACAGACACAAAGTCAGGCTATAATGCCCAGGAGCAGCCATGAAAGAGGAGCACAAGCAGTAGCTCTCAGCCCCCCGACCACCCTCAAAGGGGAAGCTGGGAGCTAGGGAAGGGTCTCCTCTATGTCCTGAACCAGCCCTGCTCTTTCCTCTGCACTGGGGCAGCCTGTTTAGTGCATGCCTGGGACTGCTGACCCTGAGCCCAGCCCATGGCCCTGAACAACGAGTAGGACTCACCATAATAGAAAAGATGAGGGGGATGAGGTTGAGGGGCCACACGGGGCAGAAGCAAGAGGCGATGGCAAGGACGAGGTAATCTTTTGGGGCTTCTTGGTCCTGAGCGAAGGAAGTAGTGATGATGGAGGACGCTCGCCTTGAGCTGGCCCGGGAAGGGGAGCCAGGCATTGAGGCCCCCCGGTGAGCCTCAGAGATCACCTTGAATGGCAGACTGTGGCCATTCTGCTCCAGGTCCATCGCCCCAGAGAGGGACTTGGACAGATTCAGGGCTTTGTCATCCTTGCTCTCTACCTTGGTGAGGAGCTTCTCCATCTCAGGCAGGCTCTGCGGCAAGGTGGAGCCCAGCTCCTGAGGCTGTGTAGGCTTAGCCATGTTGATCTGGGTCTTGGGCTGCTCCAGCTCCAGGCTGGGGCAACCGGCTCCAGAGGGATCTCAGTGCACCATTCCCAGCCCAGCCCAGGCGCCCCTAGGGCAGGGGCAGAAGAGCTGCCCAGGAGACAGAAGGTTGGCTGGGTGCTGGCAGGGTCATAGGGGGCTTCAGGAAGCCAGAGTAGTTCAAAGGTGGGACTGGCTGCTGCCCCTGCGGAGCTCCCAGGAAGATGAAGCCTTCAGCTCCGTTCAAGTTTGAAGCCAACTTTGCTGGCGCTGCTGACAGCACAGATGGGCGGGGAAGCAAGAGAAAGCTCAGAGAGCAGGAAGAAGAATGCTTCTCTCCAGAGTAAGGCTTAGGAAAAGGCAGGGAGGCGGGTGTGTGTGTGTGTGTGTGTGTGTGTGTGTGTCCCCCACACAGTCTCCCTCCCTCCCTGCCCTCCTCGGAGACATCTTTCTTTTTCAATTCCCCTCTCCCCAGAGAACCATCCCAGCAGTGTCCTGCCTCTCCCGGCACAGTGCAGCACAGCCCACCACAGAGGGACCTGGGCAGCCTCTGTTTCCACTTCAGGCCTAGGACCTGCTCCTCTGGGTTGGGGCTCTAAGTGGGGAAAATCCCAGTGGGTCACAAAGGTGTGCGCTTTCAGTTGTCTTGGAAACGGAGTCCTCTGCT
>NW_004524648.1:3149080-3160042 GCF_000260255.1 Octodon degus | reverse complement strand
ACCGGCCTAGAAGACAGAATGAACCAGGTATCAGGAAGTCTTTTTCGCTTGATAAAAAGAGAAAAGAAAAAAGCCAAGTCCCAGAGTAACCCTTGGTGGTGAGGTTGCCTGGATGAGCTGGGTGGGGTTGGGTGCTTAGGTGAAGACTGCGCTATCGGTTTAACATCCTGGGTTTTTAGCGCCATCTAGTGGACTGGTGGGAATCGGGTGAATGACCAGAGGAGGGGTTGAGCACCAGCAGTGGAGAGGGCGGGGAGGAAGAGGAGCAGGTGTGGCCGTGCAGGGTCTGCGGCTGCCCCAAGCAGGAGCCCTTCTGGGCCCATGGAGACCCAGGGACTAAGTGAATTTAGTCAGCACAGTATTGACTCAACACATTTTTTTTTTTTAATGAACAGAATATATCTATTGAAAGAAAGAAAGCTCCTGTCCCAAGGCGGGTGGGGGGGCGAGCAGGTAATTCCCCGCCCCCATATTTTCTTTTAAAGTTCATTCCAAAGGGGCTGGGCATATAGTTCAGTGTTAGAGGGCTTGCCTAGCACACCCGAAACCTTGGTATTCCTCCTGGCACTGAACACACACACACAAAATCATTCCACTGAAGAATTAGGTTTGGAATTTTTAACAGGAAGATCTTGGAAACTTGGACAATTTCCTACAGGAACCGGGCCAACCACAGCCTGGAAAGGAGTGCTGAACTCCTCAGCCAACTCTGTGTTCACTGGCCTGCCAATCTGACCGGTGGGCAGCCCCAGCTGGACAGGCCTATAGTATCTTTCTGACCCACAGCTGACTGGTCTTGCCACTCCCTGGTGTGGACACAAGGATCTGATGAAAGTCACTCCTCTAGGCTGGCGAGAGAGCTCAGCGCACTAAGTGCCTACTTAGACAACGCAGAGACCGGGGTTCGATCCCTGACACCATATGCTGAGTTGGCCCTACCCCACTCCTGGGCCCGTGGAGCTGACTACTGAGACCAAGCCTGGTGGTACATGCGTGTAATCCCAGCACTGGGGAGGCTGAAAACAGGAGGATCACTATGAGTCTGAGCTGTGTAGTAAGACCCTGTACCAAATACATAATGAAATAAAATAAAAAAGAAGTGTAGCAAATCACTCCTGTCTTGCTGCCTCTCACCCCCTGAGCGGCATATCCCCAGGGCCTGGCCCACATTAAGCCAGGCTGGAGAAACCAGAAAAGTAAGAAAGCACTTAGTGCCCAGGGTGTGTCTACACCAGCATTCATCTCTCTCTGCAAAATCCCATCCTATGCTGGGACCAATGCTGGGAGAGGGGAGGGATGCAAATGTTGGAAGAGAAAGGGTGGGAAGAGGAAGGGAAGGGTATAGACTGATATAGACTGATCTTCATATGTGTATACACACGAACAGCCACACATCTACATAATCACACAATGTGTATGTGCACATTGTGACATTATAACCTAAGAGCACTGGGCAAATGCATGTCAGTGTGCAAATATGTTGGTGCATCCCCTCAAAAATATAGCTCTGATAAAACAATGGAAATAACTGCACTCAGACACCATAGCTCGTAGACACCGTCCTGGCCCTGACACAATTCCTTATGCAACCTTGTCCGTAGAGTACGTCATAACAGCTTCCACTCAGTGAATGCTTACGTGGGCTGAGCACTAGGCTCACTAAGTGCTTCTAAATGTATCATCTCAAACCCACATGGTGGGGCACGCCTGTAATCCCAACACTCAGGAGGCTGAGACGGGACTGTGTTGAGTTTGACGCCAGCCTAGGCTACATAGTGAGTTCAAGACCAGCTGAACTACACTGCAAGATCCTGTCTCAAAAACAAGAACAAAAGGAGAAAAAAGAAAGAGGCCAAGAAGATAGATCAGTAGAATAAGTGCTTGCTTGGGAAGCACAATGGCCTGAGTTCAACCCCTGGTACCACTACAAAACAAAAAAAACAAAAAAAAAAGCTTGAAAAATAACTTTGGGGCCAGTGAGATAGCTCAGCGGTCTAAAACACCTGCGTAGGCAAATTTAAGCAAGCGCAGGTACTGCAGTGCCATCCCCGGCACCACATGCCACACCAGCCCTGCCCACAGAGTAGGCTGAGCTGGCCACCAAAAAAAAAAAGCATCATTTCATTCGGTCTGTACAACATCCTAGGATGTAAGTATTTCTTTTAGCCCATTATACATATGAGAACAACAAGGTTCAAAACACCTAAGTGATGTGCTCAAGATCAATAAACTAGGAAAGGAAAGGAGTCACATCCCCTCCTGGGAACAGATTCATCTGCCGCACATAGTGCCACCTGCAGAGGGCACCCCTCGCGAAGGCTGGGAGTTTGGCTGAACAAGCTCTTTTAGTCCTGGAATAAAGGCCAAAGGGATGCTTATCACTTTATCATACTGTTTCCAGAGAATAAGTTTCTTAGGTCAAAAGAAGACTAAAGCCAGGTGTGATGGCACACACCTATAATCCAGCACTCTCGAGGCTGAATCAGGAGGACTGCCTCGAATTCAAGGCCAGTTTAGACAGTAGGCCACACAGTGAGTTCAAGGCCAACCCGTATATGGCAAGACATCACAACAAACCAATCAACCAACCACCAAATGGCTTAAGCACTGTCCAGGCTGTTCTATCACAAGATTATAACAGTGAACAAATATGTAGTAATAATTTGTGAAAATCTTGTGAATAGCTAGAAAGGGGATTGATCATGTTAATGCCACAGTCGCCCTATCCAGGTCAGAAATGAGGAAGTAGAGGCTGAAGAGGTAGCAGAGGAGAGGGTGGATCCCACATAGGTCTGGCTCTTCCTTTCTTTTCTTTTTTCTTTTTTTTTTTTTTTTTTTTCAGAACCGGGGATTGAACTCAGGCCCTTGCACTTGCCAGGGAAGCGCTTATTCCACTGAGCCATCTCCCTGGCCCCTCTGGCTCTTCCTTTCTATTGGCTGCTGTGGCACTGCAGGACTCTAGGGGCACAGTCCCACATTTATTTTATTTTTATTTTTTTGTGGAACCGGGGATTGAACTCAGGCCCTTGCGCTTGCCAGGGAAGCGCTTATTCTACTGAGCTATCTTCCCAGCCCTCCCACATTTAGATAGATTTAGAGGCAAAGCTTCCCTATGGTTGATACCATAATCTTGACTGTGAAATTGGAAGCCCTAAGTGACTGGGATAAGATGCCACCCATGCCAGAAACATTATGGCCTGCAGAAAGCAAAGACCTCTTTAATTCTTCACTCTCAAAAAAAAGCTCAAACCTCACTCTCACCAGGTCTAGGCCTATGGGCACCTTTGTGGGGAACCTCCCCAGAGCTTCTGTGGTCCCCCTCCCCCATTCTGAACTGGCTATATGTAACCCTCCTGCTCAGCTGGCATCAGCTCAGCCCTTTGAAGGCCAAAGAGTCCTCAGCCCCCTGACGACCCCTCAGGTCCTCAGGCCGGCAAGCAGCATTTGCAATGTTAGCCCTGACCACCTGAGCCTGACCAGACACTGGCTCACCTTCAAAGCCGCTCAGTTCTCCAGCATTCTGGGGAAGGACTGGTCCTGTGCCTCCTACTCCCACCCAGCTTGCTCTGAGGGCCCTCCACCTTCAATCCCTCCCCATTGTCCTTCTGGGATTCTAACTGTCATCACAGAGCCCCTGGCCCCTGGCCCCTGTTCCCTGGTAGCTCCACCCATCAGTGGGGTTAAGTAGGAGATCCTAACCCTCAGTGCTTGGCCCTGCCTTCAGCTTCCTTCCCTGACCAGTCTCTCCTTTCATGTAGGCCCTGCTGTGGCTCACTGCAGGCAACAGCTTCATGGCTGATCCACAGAGGAGGCCGACCCTGTCTCTAGCCTGTCTGCAGACAATGCCTTCTCCCACTCTAGGCTGCACAGAGAGGGGTGTGGTCTCCTGGTGTCTCTCTTCCCTTAATCCGGTCTCTACGCTCAGCCACTCCTGAGGTCTTACCCTGTACCACTGCCCCAGCTACCTACCTGTGGGTTTTAGGGCCTGGCCCATCTTTCAAGGATAACCCTCCAGCCCTTGGACGCCCCATCACCTTGGGCCACTGGGCCCAGGGGAGTCATGGGAGCAGACAGAGATGACCGTTTTCTTTTTTATTTGGCTCCTTCTGCCTGCCCCTCCCAGACGAGATTTGGGGCAGCAGCACAGGCAGAGGATGGGGGCCCCAACACTGCCATGGGCCACAGCAGGTGCCCACCTACACTCCCGCACAAGTTCCCAATTCAAGAGCAGCTACAGGAAACAGAGCTCAGAGGCAGAGGAATTGATAGGCCACTTTCCAGAGTCCAACAAGTCCAAACTTAAAACGGAGTAAGATCCTGCTGCTTTCTGAGATGTCACCCCCATACAGGGATGTGGAGATGTGGCCGCAGTCCCCAGAGTCCCTTCCCACCGCCACAACAGCCTCCTCTCCCCCTTGGTCGCAGCCCACTCCATTCTGCTCTTTCCAGGAGGCTTTCTGCAGTCTTCCCTTAGGTAATCCTGCTGCCAGGTCTGCCCGTGCTTGATGGCCGAGTCAGGAGTGCTGGTAGCCCAGCCCAGGGCTGGTTCGCAGATAGCCCCGCGGCCAGGGAAGTGGTCCAGCCGACAGCGCCCCAGAACTTCGGCGCCAGCTTTCCCCGGAGGCCGGGGCCAAGCAGGGAGCCTCGGCCACCGCCCGGGGCCTCACCAGGTGCGTGTGCGTGTGCGCCGAGCACGGGGCACAGCGCAGCGCGGGCGGCGCCAAGGAGCTGCAGGCGTCTGGGTGCGGGAGGCTGGGCCCTGCGGACAGCGGTGCGGGGCGCGGGGGGCTGGAGCCCTCGTCTCTCGCGCCCTTGCTGCGCGCTGCCTGGCCGTGACACTCCAGGTGGCCGCAGGGCCAGCGAGGCGCGGGGCTGGCGCGCAGGACCAGCGAGAGCGCGGTGATGCGGTGGATAGCCCTGCGCAGCGTGGCGATCTTGGAGAGCCTCTTGCCGCCCAGGTCGTGCCGTAGCGCCCGCCGCAGCGCGTTGAAGGCCTCGTTGTAGTCCAGGATGCGCTTGCGCTCCCGCACGTTGGCAGCCATGCGCCGCGCCTTGGAGCGCACGGGCCTGACGCGCTTTCGGGCCGCCGTCTCCTCTCCCTCTCCCAGCCCGCGGGGGGCGCCGTTCTCCTTCAGTACCCCAAAATCCCTCACTGCCTCCGGATAAGAACCCCCCAAGTCCTCCCCTGAGCCCTCGACCCCCTTCAGGCCTCTGAGACCCAGCCCTGATGCTCCACGAAACATGGCCTATTCCTGGACTCCAGTGCTTGGGCTGTGGGTCCACCCCCGGCGTTTGCTCCTGCAGGCTGGACACTCCCAGCACGGGCGGCGGCAGGCGGTCTCCAGCTGGGCTTTATGGCACCACGTGGCTCCCCGCCCTCCCCATCCATCCATCTCCCTCCTCCAGCTTTATTACCTGCCCCCAGGTAGGTTTGTGAGGGAGGAACTGAGAGGAAGGAAGGAAGCAAGCAAGCAAGGAAGGAAGCATGCAGATTCTTGCATATGGGACCAGCTGGGCAGTTTGGCCACGCCCGGAGCAGTACTCCTATTGCTACTGGGAACTTGCTCTACCTCACACCAGAGGCCTCTTGGGTGGCTGTATTCCACATTCTTTGGATCACAGAGTGTCAAATGTGGCCTCCGGGTAGGCGGAACTGATAAGCTCACCGAAGTATGGCCATGGAAGGTTGAAAGTGTTTTAGGAAACCTGAACCTTTTTTGTCAAGTCTTGTGGGCAACCACAGAGCTGTCACTGAGGTATGACCATCCTAGAAGGATCAATAAGGGAGGGGCAGATGGATACCACAGACCCTGTAAAGCCCTGCAGGTAGTTGAATGGAGCTTCCAGCTTTTCAGCTACCAGCTAGAGGCTGGCTGGGATTCTGGGGTGGGTGTTGTTTTTGTTTTTGTTTTCATAATTTTATTGAGAAACAAATAGCAATGAGACAGTTTCAAACCAAATTGGTAGGACAGTTTCAATAATTATGGCATTGCATACATTCTTCCTAGTGGTTAATTGCTGTACAAGATGCGGACTTGATATCCTATTTACAAACACTATTAGAACAAATCCCTCTATTCATTAAGAGAATGTAACTATGTATCTATCCTAACCATTTTGTTTTTTGTTTGTTTTTTTAAAAATTTTTTATTTATTTATGTGTGTGTGTGTGTGTGTGTGTGTGTGGCCAGCTCAGCCCACCAGGGGGCGGGGCTGGCTGGCATGTGGTGCTGGGGGATTGAACCGTGGTCCCTTTGCTTTGCTAAGCTTGTTCTAAGTAGGTGCTTTAGACCACTGAGCCATCTCACCAGCCCCACCATTTTGAATACACAGATACAAAATGGACATTCATCTGTATACCCTTTTTTTGTTCAGTTCCGTTATTTGAATATTATAGGTATGTAAACTCAGCAAAATGTTCTAAAAGAGTCCAGTAGCCCTTAATAGTATTGGGTCTTCTGCTTGACTAGCAATGTCAGAAATTGTTGACTTGAGTCCCCTACAGCTCAACATAACAGCATGGCTTTACTTCTTATATTTCATTTTTATACTTTTCTGCTGGATGGTTAAGACCAAGGTAAAGCTGGACCTATGCAACAAGAGTTGTAGCTTTTGAGTCTGATAAGGTCAGTGAAATCCTCTCAGGATTTATCCTGAGATCCTGTACCTCAGATTGTAGAACTTTTGTCAGTGTCAGCCATGTGGATGAGCCATGTCACGGCCATTGCTTGGCCAATGTGCTCTCTGTGAAAGCCTGAGAGAATGTTTTCTCTCCATGTGACTCTCCTTAGGCACACTCTACATCATCAATCACTTTCCTCTTTGGCCCCATAATCTCTTTGATCAGAAAATTTGGGACACTACCAAGTTACATGACATTACAGAACAAGTTCTCATATGTTGGGGCGGGGTTTTGAATGGGCCCAGCTCTCTACTTATCTCCCTTTGGTTCCCCCTTCTCCAGAGCTGGACTGAGTCAGAAGTTGGGGGGGGGGCCTTAGCTTGCAATATCCATCTGGGGCTTTTCTTGGAGTCCAGCATCCTTGGGCAGCCCCATCTTATGACACAGCACTTGTCATATTATCAGTTCAATGAACAATGCACAGTCTCCACCACTACCACCAACCAGGCATGTGAATTTTAAATAGGGTCTCAGAAAAAAAAAATAATAATAATGCTTAATCCTAGAACAATTTCAGGCATCTGCAGGTGAGTTCTTTGGAACACTAAAGTTAATCTCATTTCCAGCCACAACCCAAACGCCAGCTCCTGATGTGGCATCAGCCAGGGTGGGTATGCAGTTCGCATCCATCTCGCCAAAAGGTATCCCCAATAACCCCATTATTTCACCTTGTGACTTTCTCCACAGAAGTAAAAAGCAGGAAACTAGAAAAATAAATGATATGTATTTATTTGTGATTGTCTAGTTCATTAGTCTAAAAGCACTTTATGGACTTCATATATCCTGGGGCTTGTCCCTCCCCTTCTGCAGTACACATGGTGTTTGTTATTTGTTTGTGTTGGTTTGTTTTTGAGACAGAGCCTCCATATGTAGTCCAGGCCGGCCTCAAACTCTTGGTGAGCCTCCTGCCTCAGGCTCTCAAGCGCTGGGATTACAGGTGTGCAACACCATCCCAGAATATATAAATTTGTTCTCTGTACTCAACTGGATTGAACTCAGGCCCTTGTGCTTGCCAGGGAAGCGCTTGTTCCACTGAGCCATCTCCCCGGCCCTCACACACAATCTTAAACATCCACATACCTCACACAGGATTCAACAGTCTGTAGGCTTCAGGTGTTTATGCGCTCAGGCCTACCCATCCAGCCCACGTAAGAGGATGGCAGTTTCACTGGGTCTCAAGCAGGAGCAAGGGACTGGCTAAAGCCCAGGCACCTGGTTCCTGAGGATCACAATTCATAGCTTCCTCTGTTCCCACCGCCCCCATGTCCTTTAGCCTCTTGAAGCCACCCTAGAGAGAACTGAATCACCTAGAGAGAACGGTTCACCCCGACAGATGCTGAAATTCAGGGCTTTACCCAGTCTCCCAGAAAAACCTGGCCCCTGAACTCAAAAAGGAGCAGAGTACCTGGATCTTTCAATACCAGAAGGGCTGGGTGGGAAAGGAAGTATGGGAAGAGAGTAAGGACCCCTTCCTCATATCTCCCTAGCCAATGGATCCTCCCCACATGTCCTTGTATCAGTCATGTCCCAGTCTCTCCCCTTCAGTTCTCTTCATGTGGATGGCATCCTCACTGTGACTATAGGCAGGATCAGCTATATAATTTGCATAATAATTTATAATGCAAATCAAATGAGGGTCTTTGTTCCAAAGCATTAAAAATGTGAAGAAGGAACAGTATGACATTAAACCACATCCAGATACTTTTTTTTTTTTTTTGGCAGAACCAGGGATTGAACTCAGGCCCTTGCGCTTGCCAGAGAAGCGCTTATTCCACTGAGCCATCTCCCCAGACCCCTCATCCAGATACTTCTAACCCATCACCCAGATCCCATGCCCAGGAAGCTCGCTGTGAGTATATGTGATAAGCTCCACTCTGGACCCAAACTGGTCCACATACCTATAAGACCAGACCTAAAATCAAGAAGTGCATGAGCAAGGCACAAGCACCCCAAATTTTCACAGAAGGTGACCTACCTAAGGAACCCATCCTTCTCCACTGGTTGCCAGGGCAGCCCCCCAGAGAGGAGAACCTGCCTAGAGATGCAGAAGCTGAAGGTAAGGTGCCATGGGTGATAAACAGACTCAATTGCATCTAGAACCTTCCTTCTTCCAGTGACTCAGCACCCTAGAATTCACAGTCCACCATGAACAGGATGATGCTTAGTAATGATTAATTATAACTAATAATCTTGGGAAGAAGGGGAGGGGAAGGGTATAAAAAAAAGAATTTATATGTACATGTACCAACTCCCTGGTCATGAATGTAATCATTATGTACTGTAAACATGTACTATTAAAAAAAGTTCTTTAACAAAATAGTAATCATATTGCACTGGTACTGACTTCTATTGAGTACTTATGCCAGGAAGGCATTGTACTAAGTGCTTTTAAACATATATTATCTTAGCCTCACAACAATGCTATATAGAAGGTCCATTATTATAATACTTACGTTACTCAGAATGGAAACTGAGACACAGAGACAATTTGACCCAAGTCAGAGGGCTGAGCTGGGTGTTGCTCCTATCCCAAGACCAAGGTTATGACCCCTCTGGGCTGGGCCTGCATCCTCAGCTCAGAGTACACACCACCCCCAACACCTGAGTGGCCCTCAACACCACATGTAGCTGTTACTGTCCTGGCCTCTGGCCTCTAAAACTATGAAGGGATTCAAACACTTTCAAGCAAGGGTAAAAAAGAAAGTCCCGGCTGCCTGTTGCGGGCACTGACCTATGTTCTCTGGGCTTTGCTTGAGTAACTCCAACCCACCCCAGTAGAACTGATTGCTCCTGGAATCCCAGGAAGGGCATCAAAGTGGCAAGCTGCACCCTCCCTCTGACCCTTTCCGGGGCCCAGACCATCAGAAGCTGCCCAAGGAGATTCAGGATGAGCTTGAGCTCCCTGGCTGTATCTGCAGGGAAGATTCTGGAGTTCCAGGCAGAGTTCAGGTGGCCCAAATGGGGTCTCCAGCCTCGGCTTCCTGCTCACCTCTCCTCCCATATGAAGCCATCCCTGAGCCTCGCCACCGGGATCCCTTTAACTCTGTCTTAGAGTTTAGCAAATACTGTACTTCTATGCTCATGCCGTGCCCACCTGGACCACCTCTAGCTTCCCAGATAGCAGGAATCCTGTCTGCTAGGTGCAAAGCAGTTGTGAGGAAATGCTTGCCAAGTGCTGGATAAATGGTGCTCTTCCTGATGAAAAATAATCACCAGAAATCCCACCTGCGTCTGCTCAAGCAAGCGTTCTGATCAAAGCTGGTGCACACTTACCGAGCACCTACTAAATACTACGTACTAGTTCCATGCAGCCAGACAATCACAAACAAATTTATAAACTCAAGTTCAGGCTCAGTTATAAAATAGATGAACTTGGTGTGGTGGAGCACACCTGCCACCCCAGCACTTTCCAGGCTGAAAACAGGAAGATCAAGGCAAATTTAAGGCGAGCCTAGGTACCCAGTAAACTCAAGTCTCCATAGAACTCCGTAGTGAAACCCCGGCTCAAGAAAACAAAAATTAAAATAGAAATAAACCTTCAGCCAAATGGAAATGTCCCTTATGCACCCCAGTCAGCCGGGGGAAACTTGAGAGTTGTCAGTGATTCTCAAAATGTGGTCTTAATGATAGCAGCATTAAATAAAAACTTTCTTTTTTTTTAATAAAAACTTTCTTCTTCTAATCTGCTAGTGTTTGAATCCAGAAACAAATGACTTCTTGTGCTCCACGGTAAAACTACTGGATTCAAACTCATCCCCATGGCAAGGCAATTTGAATGATCAGAAACAAATTCCCCCAATACCTGTACTTATGTTCTTCCAGTGTCTGTCTCAAGTGTTAGTAAATTTCAATTTCTATAAAAACATTGTTCAGGGTCAAATACATAACCCTAGGTTAAATAAATACCAGTTGTATATGGCCATTTAGATTATTTAATGATACAGTTGACTGCATACTTTTCTTCCCGAGGATTATCTTTAGATTATTCCAATTCATGCGCTGCATGGAGGAGAAAATCCAGGGTATAGACAGCTACAGGGCTCAAACAGAAGGAACCAGTAACAGAAAAAATCAGGAAGAGGTTGGGCGCTTCCTGCGTAATCCTTGCTGCTCAGGAGGCTAGGCAGGCCAGGAAGCTTCAGTGTCAGACCCTGCCTCAAACTTTTTTTTTTTTTTTTAATTTTTTCGGTACTGGGGATTGAACTCAGAATCCTGCGCTTGCCAGGCAAGCGTTTATTCTACTGAGCTATCTCCCCGGCCCTCAAACTTTTTTTTTTCCC
>NW_004524648.1:3136422-3148190 GCF_000260255.1 Octodon degus | reverse complement strand
AGCGCCGCTGCCCGGACCGCGCGGGCCGCGAGGGAGGAGCGGGCGGCCGTGATTTAGGGCCGGGCGGATCCGCCGCAGGCCGCCAAGGTGCCTATTAGCGCTGCGCGGGCCTGGATTGCAGAAATTCCTGCTGTGCTCGGGAAGTTCCGGCGTGGCTGCCCCCCGGGCGGACAGAACTCCCGCGGTGAAAGGAAGCCCAGAGCCCCGCGGGGCCTGGGACCTGGACGCCCCCGGGAGGCGCTCGGTCGGTTGTCGCCCTGCTCGCTGATCCAGACCTGCTGTGCATCTGAGCGGGCGGTGGGTGCATGCGGGAGAGTTTGGAATCAGCACATAGAGGCAGTTTCGGGCTCAACCCCGTTCACATTCAGCAATAACCAAAATATGTGGGGGTTTATTTTTTATTTGTGTCTATTTATTTTTTGCAGAACCCCAGATTGAACCCAGACCCTTGCACTTGCCAGGCAAGCGCTTATTCTACTGAGCCATCTCCCCGGCTCCTTTTTTTTTTTTTTAATGTATTTAGTACAGGGTCTGCAGGGTGTACAGGACCATAGATCAGACTCGTAGTGATTCTCCTGTTTTCAGCCTCCCAAGAACTGGGATTATAGGTGTGCGCCCAGTCCCCAAAATGTGTTTTGTTTAATTTTAATTTTTTAAGTATTCATTTCTTGCAGTATGGAGCCCAAGGCCTTGTGCCTGGTAACCAAGGGGTCTATCACTGAGCTACGCACCCAAACCAGCAAAAAATGATCGACTGCCCACGGGTGTGGTTATAAGAACAGCGCAGTGAATAAAACAGCCAAAGTCCTGACCTCAGGGAGGTGCCTGTCACTGTCTTGTAGCAGAAAATAAGCAATTTGTGCAGTAAATAAGTGCTATGAGAGGTACATGAGACAGTGATAGACGCTATGGGAAAAAATAATACTAGGAAAGCTAGAAGGTACCAGTATGGGGTGGGGTGTCAGAGAAAGCCCACCTGAGAAGGGGACATCTGGGTCAGGACCTGATTGTGGCCCTCTTGGGGAGGACAGGGAAGCAGAGGGAGGCGCGTGCAGAGCCCCTGAGGTGAGAGGCTGGCTGTGAAGCCCAGTGAGTATAGGGTATATTGGGCCCTGGGGCTAACACACAGCTCAGACTGATGACAGACTTGAAGTTGCACACCCATGTCGGCATGTGACACAAATGCTTTTGTTTGCCAAGAGATGGGAAGACATGAATGTTTAAGTAGTTCCTCCCTCACTTCACAGATCTTACAAGACCAAAGAAAGGCCATTATCCTCTTCCTCAACTGCTGAACAAGGACCCCCTCTACGCTATCCTCTCCAGGCAGTGCCCAGTAGACGTAAATAAATCTGCCTCCAAATCCTGGATGTTGTTTTGGTGTTTCTGCTTGCTGTTGCATCAACAGTGGAGAAAGCACTTTGCCAATCCTAGGATGTGGTGGATTGCCAACTGGTGGTCCACTTGTAACACCCAGCTGAACTGAACCAAAATGTGGTGCTGGGTGTGAGAGGCCCATCTGAGGCTTGTTGCCCGCAGCATGAAGGTAGGACTGGAGAGTTTAGAAGCTGTTAGGAAAGCTGTTTGGAGTTGTTGGTTGTCTTGGAGAAGCTTGTCATGCTGGTTTTCCAGATGAATTTGACTGTTATCATTGAAGGAGCTTGGGACCTTGTTGTCCCTGAGAATGGCTTCAAGTTCACTTTGGGGACGCTCTGGTCATCATCTTGAGCATTGCTTTCTGGCTCTGAAGTGGGAAGATGGTGACTATTCAGTCTCCTCGAGAAGCTCGTCATGTTGGCTTCCTGATGGGAACTCAGCTTTCCTCATCAGCAGAGGAGCTCGGGACCTCACTGCCGCCGCCAATGGCTGCGGTACCTTTGGGGTAGCTCTGGTGCTTACTTTGAGGGTTGCTTCCTGGCTCCACGTCAGATCCTTCAGCCTGCCAGCACAGATCCTTCATCCCGCTGGCCTAGACTTTCTAGCTTCCACCACTGCCATTTGGGCCTTCCCAGCACAGATTCGTGGAGCAGGCCTGCCTGAGGCATTGTTGTGGGCTCTAGGCCTCCAGTTGGACTCATGTAGTGTATTACGGTGGGATCCAGGCCCTCAGCTGGATTCTGTGGTCTTTAGTGTGTGGACACATTTCCTCCACTCTTGCTATATGATTCTTTGGGTGACTGTTATAAAACAATCTTATAATTAAGTGTGCTGTACTGTATCGTTTCCCTTTGCAAAACTGCAAACTACAGCACAGGGCTAGTGGCCATCAGCATTCTAGGAACACTGGGAGGAGGTTGCCAGCGCCCAAGTTTCCTGTCACTGGTAGGAATTTCTCAAACCAAGTTTTGGGGGTGCTGGTGATGGCACCTGGGGCCTCACACATGCTAGGCAAACACTGTGCTGCTGAGCTACACTCTCACACACCCGCAAACTTAATTCCCCAGCCTTTCTTCCAGTTGATTTTATGAGCCACCTCAGGGTGGCCCAATTCCTCTCTGTCCCATGTAAGTGATCAGAATTGGGTTTTATTGTTTCCAGCCAAGAGTCCTGACAATTAAGAGTAGAGAAGAAGCAACATCTGTTCCTGACTCATACTCCCAAGCCAGCCCCCTTGCCTGGCTTATGTGAGGCCCTTTTCTAGGCTCAAGGGCTGGGCCAGGTGTCCCTGGGTCTCCTTATCTGTAAAATGGATTGGAGGACAATGGATGTCACTCAGTGATAGAGCACTTGCTTAGTTTATGTGAGGCTGAGGCCTTGAATTCAAACCCCAGCAACACTAACCCATTCCAAAAAGAATGATAACTGCCTTATAACATGAGAATTAAATGATACCATTCACACAAAGCCCTGCACATAGGACTTGGCATATAATATGCACTTAATAATATCTGCTTGTAGACTGGGGTTTGTGGCACACAGCTGTAATCCCAGCACTTGGGAGGCTGAGGCAGGAGGATTGCTGTGAGTTTGAGGCCAGCTTGAACTACATAGCAAGATCATCTCAGAAAAGCAAAACAAAGCAAAAATATTTACTTGTTATTATCATTTCCTGACAAATCTACACAACACCCCAGGGGTTCTTTATTCCCCTGCCCCCAGTGCCCTGTCCCTCCATCAGGCGCCTGTGACAGAGGACAGCAGAATGGTTGGTTGGGTTCTGGGATAAGAGCACTGTTTATTGGCTTTCTAGGCTTGAGCACAATGCTTACCTTCTTTCCTTGCCTGTAAGATGGGGACATGCAATAGTGCGGCTTCAGCAGACTTGTGAGGATTAACTAAAACAGTGTGTTAAGCTCTCAGCATAGGGCCACGAAAGTTCTCCATGAATATTTACTTTCTCCTGGCCCAGAGCAGTCTGGCTGCAGCTGTAAATCATCCAGATAACCAAGAGCACAGTCTTCCCTCCCAGCCCAGGACCAAACTCCTCCTCACCTCCACCCACTAATGACCCTGTGATTGGCTTCTCATTAAGGAAATGACAAAGCAGTCACCACACTTTTAGCTGAAGTGTGGGGCTAGCTCTGTGTCCAGGAGCGGCGGGGGATAAAGTGGGGATTCCAGGTCCGGGCTGATTTGCTGTGCAAGGAGCCGTGCTGCAGCTCTTGGGAAAGGGCTCTGCTCCGTGGAGAGGGAAAATGGGCCTCACTTCTCAGGCTGAAGGCTAAGAGCCATGTGTGGGCTCAGGAAGCCATCTTGGCCCTCTGAGATTCAGTTCTCACATCTTTCAAGTGAAAATAATAAATAATAGCTATCTTGCAAGGTTAGCGTGAGAATAGAATGGGCCAAATGAGACGTCCTGGGTGGATATGTAGCTCAGTGGTAGAGTGCCTGCCTAGCACCCATGAGGCCCTGATTCAAACTGATTTAGGCCCAGTACCTAAATCAATCAATCAATCAATCAATCAATCAATATGTACTTTGTAGATGTCAATGAATGGTGTCAAAAAAAATACAAGATATCAGTTATTTTCACTATTATGATGCTTGTCACTGGAACACTGGTGTCCATCTTTCCAAGACAGGTTAGTTACCTGGCTCCACTAATTTACAGGACTACATCTCTACTCTGCCACCTACAGCCTCCAGCGTCTGTTGGGTTGGGTAATCCTTCAGTCTCTTTGGTTCATTTTCAGCTGTGTTTTGCCCTTTATTTTATTCTTCTTTTGTGTGTGTGTATGTGCGTCTTTTTTTTTTTTTTAATTGGCAGAACCGGGGATTGAACTCGGGCCCTTGTGCTCGCCAGGGAAGCGCTTATTCTACTGAGCCATCTCCCCAGCCCCTATGTGCGTCTTTTTGAAACAGGGTCTCACAATGCAGTTCAGGTTGGCCTTGAGCTCTCTTTGTAGCTCAGGCTGGTCTCAAACTCACAACAATCCTCCTGCCTTAGCTTGCCAAGAGATGGCCCTTTATTCTTCTTTTTCTTTTTTTCTCTCTGGTATCTGAAATCATATTCAGGACCTCATGCTTGCCAGGCAGGCACTGCGCAGCTGAGCTAAATCCCTAGCACCCTATTCTTTCAGAGGCACTTCAGAATCCCCCTGTCCAGATCTATGACTAGTCTGACTTTTTATAGCTTTTACTTATGTTTATCAGTGAGGTATATCCCTCATGCTGACAAAAGAGCTGCAGGAGTTCTAGGATTTTCATCCCTACTCCACCATGTACAATAGAGGAAGAGAGTAACCCAGGCAGGCCACCCTAGAAACTGCAAACTAACTAATATTCATTATTATTTGAAACCAATTTGTTTTGACCTGCTCTGTTATGCAGTAGGGTAATGAATACAGCAATTGTGTCATTCCCCAGCCTTTTCTGCAGCTGCCTGAGTACAGGGAGTGATGGGAAAGTTAAGGACACCACTTCCGAGCCTACCCACAAACATGTGCCGTCTACAATCTCCATGATTCCCCTCCTGGCTGGCTTCCCAGCCTCTGGGCACCCATGGCAGCCACAGGGCAAAAAGCAGCACCGGCACAGAGGGAAGAAATCTGGACTCTTCATGGTGCCTGGAGACCTGCCCAGGAACGTGGCCTCTCCAGGGACACCCACATTGAATGTACAGGAGCACTATGCTAACGTGCATGTGTCAACCACTGAGATCAAGGGATTACAGTATTTAAAAGCCTCTCAGCTAATATCCTTTCACATAGAACTTCATAGGTCATTTTTAAAGCATGCTCATAAGCTTCCTCTGGATTTGATCCCCGTGGCTCAGCATGGGGCTGGTAGGGCAGAATGCTCTTTTGCCAAGGAGGACAACTGGGGCAAAGGTATTTGCCCCAAGGCCCACAATTTTCGGGATGGAGCAGGAAGATAGTGAGGTAAGTGGTAATGCAGAGACAGGATGTTCTAGTCTCCAAAGTTTGAATTCAGGGGCAGACGGCCAGGAGTATGTACGAGCCCTGAACCCTCCACACATGCCACTCCACCTTGGACCACACACTTCATGGCTTCTTGTTTGGATTTCTTCATCTGCAAAATGGGAACCCTAAAGAATAATGACCAAGGCTGTTGGGGAATGTTCAGGAGATAATATATGCGAGACTGCTGGCACCCAATAGGCATTCAATAAATATTTGATGCGTGAATTAATAAAGTGTGTAGCCCAGCTTGGCACAGTCTCTCAATTAAAGTTAGCTATTGCATTATGCTTGGACTTTAATTTATATAAACATATTACATTCTGTTACTGTCAAAATTGTTATTTAAACAAGGCTCTGAGACTCTGGAAGCTTCTCAGGTCTGGGGGTGGGTTGGAGGGTGTTCTCTGCCCAGCCCCCTTCTGCGCACACCTCGCCATAAATCAAGTCCCCGCAGGCCTGTAATTAACAAGCCGCAGCGGGGCGGGCCTGGGGCACCCCGCCCACCCTGTCCCAGGGACTTCCTGAGCCCCGCCTCTCCACAAGGGGGCTAAGAGCTAGGGGGTCCTTCCACCAGCGCCCTGATTTATGACCCTCTGTGCGAAGGAGATTTATGAGCTAAGACCAGGAGCTGAAGCCCGGGATGGGGGCGCTGGGTGGAGCAAAGGGTGGAGCGGGACGCCCCGAGGCGCAAGACACTGGTCGGAGGAGCTGGAGCTAGGGTCCCTTAGCCCCTGCTCACCCTGCCCTGGTCTTTTCTTAGGTCCTACACGCTTTGCTACGGGGAGGTCTGTGCCCATTTCGTAGATGTCGAAAGAGTCCCCTGGTGATGAAGCAGCCCACGGGTGGCAGTCAGCTAGCAGGCAGGGGCCCAGAGTATTTTTACTTCTGGGGCTGGGGGATCTCTGAAGGAACCTCCATGGAAGAAAGAGTCTGAGGCCCAAAGCCCTGGCAGCGGATGAGGATGTCACCAGGCAGGAATAAGTAACCAGGTCTCCTGGGAATGTGCCTGACTGCCGGGCCTCTGGTGGGTCTCAAGCCTGTCCTCGGCTACTGCCACCCCTATGCCCACTGTGCTATGTGGGTTTCCCTGCTCTGAGGGCCCAGTAACCTCTTCTGGGAGGAAGGAGTACAAACCTCAAGAAAGGCACTACCACGGAGAAGAAAGGCCTTTCCATTTTGACTGGGACAGACTCAGGTTCAAAACATGGCTCTGACCAGGATTAAGGTTCCCAGCCTAGTGACCTCAGGCAAATGACTTAATCTCTGCATCTTGGTTTCCTCATTGAAAAATTTGTGATGATAAAATATGAATGCAGGGCTAGAGAGATAGCTCAGTGTTATAAGCGCCTGCCTGGCAAGGGCAAGGCCTTGCCTTCAATTCCCAGTACAAAAAAAAAAAAAAAAGATGCATTTATATAACTCCTGGGACCTTGTACACAGGAGTGTTGAGAAAATATTTTCTTCCAGGGCACAGGGCTAGAGCTTTGCTTGTTTTTTGTCAGAGTGCATGATATAGTCTCTGTTAGACTTCGGGGTGAAATTTCATAGACTCTCAGAATTTTATGTATTTGGTACAAGGTCTCACTATGCAGCTCAGACTCGTAGTGATCCTCCTGTTTTCAACCTCTCCAATGCTGGGATTGTAGGCGTGTGCTACCACACCTGGTCTTGGTGGCCGGCTCAGCACACCTGGGAGCAGGGTGGGTGCAGCATATGGTGCCAGTGTTGCAGACAGACAAATTAAATAGAAATAATATAGGCAGACAGACAGGGCCAGGCCCTCAAAGGAGATAACACTGAAGACAAGATACCTTACAACTGTGGGAGGGAAGGATGCTCCTGCTGTGAGCCAGACCTAAAGACCAAAGATCAAACAAATGCTAACCTCCCTAAAGATTAGCATCCAGGATTGATCTTCACCCTGAGAAAGCGGGGAATCCTTATCTGATGGCCACTAGATAAAGTCCTGTTCTACATTCATACCCACTTGCTTCATGACTCCCTTCCCCACTCGGTCCTGGACTTAATCAATTTTACCTGAGCAATGGCGCTTGTAATTCCATTGGTTGACTATAGTTTTGTCCCACCCTACTTTCACCTAAGCAAGTTCCCATTCTCTCCACCTTAGCCCTGCATGGTTTTCTTCTATAAAAGTAAAAGTCCCTGGAAGAGACAGTTTCCCAGGGACAACCCACTTGGGCCCCCCTCCTGTCCCTCTCTCGGACAGGAGCTTTCTTTCTCTCAATAAATATATTCTGCCCATAACCTCCGTTTGTTCCTAAAATTCATTCTTCGGTTTTAGAGAACATGAAGTCCAGGTCAGGTGAGGTGATCATTTTTCCCCTAATCAGTTTTTCTCCCTATATCACCAGGGATCAAACCCCAGTCCTTGCGCTTGCCTAAGCAGGTGCTTAATTGGCTAAGCTATCTCGTCAGCCCTGACTCCAAGAATTTTCGAACAAAAAATGATCATCTTATTCCAGGATTCTCAATGTGACTAACTTCAGACTGGGGGCGGCAGTGGTCCCTGAATTCCCCCAATCTATTCATTAGTATTTCTGATACATTTGCAAGTAGCAGGCACAGTTGTAGTCTGTGACCAAATCCTGCCCTCACTGAGTTTACATTCTAGATGAATGGAAACAGACAGGCCCAGAAAATACGTAGTGTAAACTGGGCATAGTGGTGCACACCTGTAATACCGACACTCAGGAGGCTGAGGCAGGAGGATCTCTGCGAGTTCAAGGCCAGCCTGGACTGCATAGTGAGTGACCATAAGCCTGCATTACCCTGTCTCAAAACAAGCAAAAAACAACAAAACATAAACCTAAAATGTAACAACTATGGGCTCATATTAGATTGTCAGGGAAAAAATTCACAACCCAAAAAGGTTAAAGATGACTACCAAGTCCAGTTCCCAAAAAAAAAAAGAAGTGACTTGCCATATTCCAGGCCCAGCCAGGATCCGACCCAGAATCTCCTCTGCCCAGGGCCCCTCCGGGCACTGCCTGTGCTGTGGGTGCATGTTGGGGGGTCCTGCATCATGGAGCCAGCCTTCCAGGGCTCATCTATGCCTCCCTCTCACCCTGGCACCTCGCTGGTACCAACAACCCACCCTCCTTGTCCACAGAGAAAGTGGAGGTTCCTTGGGCAGGGGAGTCCCCAGAGACTGACACCCCCCCCCCCGCATCTTGTGACATTTTATGCAGTCTCCGTTTTTATGTCATAGGAGGAGGTGGCTGACCCTACTCCCCAGGCCAGGACTTCAGTCTTCTGGAAAACCACGCTCCTCAGTAATTCTTCCTCCGCTCCTTCCTCTCAGCCCATAAACATGGGACAACTCATCCCATTTAGTGACTCAAAATATCCATGTATTCTTTCTCACGATTCTACAGGTTGGTTAGGTGGCTGGTAGCTTCATATGATTTCAGGTAGGGCCCCCTGGGTTACTGCATTCAGCTGGGCCAACTGAAGTTGAAGTGCCCAAGAGGGCCAAGCTTGCATCGGACACTGCGTGGCTGCTCCACATGGCTGGCTGCTGCAGCAGGGAGCCTGGACACCCTCACAGAAGCAGGGTTGCTGGGTTCCAACAGGCAGAAGAAGTTGCCACACCAGGCGTGGTGGTACACACCTGTAACCCCAGCACTCAGGAGGCTGAGGCAGGAGGATCTTTGCAAGTTTGAGACCAGCCTAGGATACAAAGTGAGTTCAAGGCCACCCTGAAATGCATAGCGAGACCCTGTCTCAAATAGACAACAAGAAGGAGGGGAAAGAGAAGAAGAAAAGGAAAGGAAGAGGAGGAGGAGGAGGAGGAGGAGGAAGAAGAAGAAGAAGAGACAGAGGAGGAGGTTGTGGTCAGTGTTCTTTGAAGAAATGGGGACCTGGAAGGCCGACCCCTGAGCCAGGCTAGCCTTACTGGAAGAGAAGAAGAGAATTCCCCCAGTAGACTGAGGACTGGGTGTGCACAGAACCTGGATAGAGGAGCTGCTTACGGCAGCATTTGGAAGCTATCAGAAGTGCTTACTCATGCAGTCCTCACTCCCAGGATCCTCTGCACCCTAGATATCCCCTCTCAGCCTTACCTCACCCCAGCTCATGATTCACCATAGGAATCTGGATATGCCTCTGTCCACACTAGTGAGATTGCGCTCATCCCTGACCTCCTGGTGGCTGACATAATAGCCCCTATCGTTTTCACCTTTCTCCACCTACCAAGGGCCCTGAAGATGTTTGCTACTCCTTCCAGAAACTGGCCTTCCCTATTGACATCTGCTCTTCTTTGGGGTCTCTTCCCACTCCTCTTCTCTCTCTTCCTGGCTCCCTTTCTCCCCCCTGATCCCATCAGTGTTGGGTCTCAATTTCCACTTGCAGCCTTCCTTGCAGATGTGTGACTAACTTCTGGGTGATTGGCCTGCAGATACCTGGACCCAAACCCAGTCCTTTCCTTGGGCTTCTCTTCTTGATGAATAAATGAACAAAAGAGGTAAACATCATTACCTAGTTGGTCCAGCCAAAAACGCAAGAAGCACCCCACGCACTCACCACCCACCATCCATCCCTCTCTGCCACCCCCAAGCCCATCAAGGACAACAACTGTACATCCTGGCTTGATCTCCAGCTGCCTCCTCCCCTTCCTCCTCACCACCATGGCCGGGTTCAGGCCTCATGGAAGCAGATTTAAGAAATGCTGAGTTCGAGCAAAACCAGGGAAGTTCTTCACCACCTACATTCTCCAGTGCTGACACAGAGAAATGGAGTTCACAGTCTCCTAAACTTACCAACACAGGATCCTTTCCCCACAAAGCAGCTCCAGGACCAGGGCTTCATGCCACCTGTTGCATAATTATTAATTAGGTGGAATCAAACAGGAAGATAGTTCGTAGCCTGGAGTCAGGCAGACCACTTCCTATAACTTCTTAAACCAATCTGCGACTCCCTTAACTTGCCTGTAAAGTGGAGGTGACTGTAGCGACCACCTCAGAGGTGATGGTGGTGGAGATTCGAGGCCACAGCCCTTGAACAGTGCTGGTCGCAGGAAGCCACGACATGTCCTCTCAGCCAGCTTTCTTTAGAGGCTGTGTGAGGGAGGCAAGAAAAGAAACTCGCTCTAGGAAGCATAATTCCTCTTAGAAGGTGTGTTCCTTTGGGCTGCGTCACAGAATTTCTCACTCTTTAAACCTGGTTAACTCAGAAAACTTTTTACTCCTAGGATTAAAAGTTTGGAGGGGCCTTGTGGGTTAGCTCAGTTGTTTAAAGCGCCTGCTTGGGCAACCTCAGTCAGGTGCAGGGCACCGCGGTGCGATCCCCAGCTGCACAAGCCGCACCAGCCCCGCGCTCAACGCATCCTGAGCTAGCCAAAAAACAAAACAAAACAATCTTTCTCCAATTTTAACTACTACAAAAACAACAATATGCAATGTATTAATTGTAAACATCCTACTAACCTGTTTTGAAACTGTTTCATTGTTATTTTATCTTTTTTTTCTCATTAAAATGAATAAAACTGATTTTAAAAACATAAAATAAAAGCTTGGGGCTTTGGAAAAGAGAATTGGAGTGTGGTAAAACCTAAGACAATGTGGGTGACGTCTTGGCGCCCTCTGCTGGTCAGCATGTGGAACTCCGAGGAGAGGGACAACCTAAAGCCTGTGGCTCGCGCCCTGCTGCCTGGAGCTCCAAGGTCCCGCCAGTAGCAAACAAGTTTCTTCTCATCTCCGGGCCACAGCGGGCCGTTTGTGTCCCTGAAAGCTCTAAATGAGTCGCCACCACTGCTATCGGAAAGTCCTCAGATCATGTGTGGAGGGCGATGTGCCAGCGAGGTGCTGTTGGGAGCTATGAGCCTTTATAAGAGTGGTACCCACAGGGACTCCTTGGAAAGGGCCTGAGAGGGCAGCCCCTTCCTCTTCCTCTCTTTTTTTGTCTCTTGGCCATGAGGCAAGCAGCTTTGCTCCGGCAAAGCAGGCCCCAAAGCACCAGGGTCAAGGAACCATGGACTAAAATCCCCGAAATTATGAGCCAAGGTAAACATTTACTCTTTATAAATTGATTGTCTCAGGGATTTGTGGTAGTGATGAAAAGCTCACACAACTGAGATTATGGTGGGTTTTTTGTTTGTTTTTAAGGAGAGGAGAATCACATTGGCATAATAGCATTTTTATCTCTTCATATCAACGATGCCCACTAAGACCTGATTTTCTATTGCTGATGCACACCTTGGCCACACGGCTGGGGTGGTGTCTGTCAGGTTTCCCACTGTAAATTACTCTTTCCCCGGTGCCATTCATACTGAAGGAGGGGGGAGTTACCTTCCTCTTTGACAGCAGAGTACAGTATCTGCAAAATTTATTTGAAATTCTGCCTTGTGGATCTATGTTCTCTCCTCTATACATTTATTTATTTAATCAT
>NW_004524648.1:3127759-3136215 GCF_000260255.1 Octodon degus | reverse complement strand
ATATAAATTTGGTTATAACCCAAATATAAATAAGTTTGGGTTATAACTCAGTATAACTTCCTTTATTTTTTTTATTTTTATTTTTTTTTAACTTCCTTTATTTTGTTGCTCAAATTGTTTTCCCTCTTATTTATTTATTTATTTATTTGGGGGTTCTGGGGATTGAACTCAGGACCTTGTGCTTGCCAGGCGAGTGCTTATTCTACTGAGCCATCTCCCCAGCCCCTCTTTTTTTTTTCCTTCTTTTAATTTGTATTTAGTACAGGGTGTATAATGTCTACAGGGTCTCACTATGTAGGTCAGACTCGTAGTAATCCTCTTGTTTTCAGCCTCCCAAGCGCTGGGATTACGGGGGCGTGCCACCATGCGCAGTTTCAATCACCATTTTAGTGCGCCCTGGGAGGTGGGACCAGCACAGCCTGCCAGGGATTGAACCCAGCCACTGTGCTCTGCCTAAGCAAGCACTTTAGTCCGCTGAGCTGTTTGGCCGGCCCCCACAATATTTTTAATTTCATTCTCTTTTATTTCATACACATAGTAATATTATCAATGTCTATTCAATATATATTGCAGCATGGTTTTAAAATAGCACATTTGGAAGTAACCTACATGTCCATCAGTGAGGGAATGACCAATAATCATTGTATGGAATATTGCATAGCTCCCTCTCTGCTTGCCATCCCTTTTTCCCAGTAAAGTAGGTCTTCAAATACCTACATGAAAAAAAGATAGTGCTTAGGGCTGCAGGTTCTGAAAACTACCAACTTAGAATTCTGATGCTATGGCTTTCACAAGTTAACCACTCCGAACCTCAGCTTCCTCATCCACAAGATGGTGATACAAGAGAATCTGTTCCACAGAATTGTTGTGAGGCTTAAATAATACAAGAACATACTTAGAACATGCGAAGCATGTGATAATGTCAGTAAATTTTAATGTTACTGGCATGTGGTTTTTTGAGACAAGGTGTCACTGTCTAGTTCAGGGTAGCCTTGAACTTACTCTGTTGCCCAAGCTGCCCTTGAACTCATGGCGTTGTTCCTGCCTCAGCCTCCCAGGTGCTGGGACTACAAGGCACCACCACCACCCGCAGCTGTAGGGTATTGCCATTATTATGGAAAGTGCTCTAAGACATCATGCTGAGTGAAAAAGGCAAGCTTCAGAAAAACACAGGAGGGGCTGGGGAGATAGCTCAGTAGGATGAACGCTTGCCTGGCAAGCACGAGGGCCTGAGTTCAGTCCCTGGTTCCGAGACATGCACACACACACACACACACACACACACGAAGCTTATTACCATGTGTATACAAAATGTAAGAATGTAAGAGCAGGGTCAAATTTTTCCCATATGGGGGGACATGAAAGAACCTCCCTTTGTCCTAGATCCCTAGAAGGAACAGTTTATGTTTTCACCTCTTTTCCCCAGGAACCATGAGTAGTGTGAGATAATAGAAATAATAAAAACAGCTGATATTTAGGAGGCTTTTACAGAGAGCTGGACTCTGCTGACCTCTTTGTGACAGACACTGCTATTGCTCCGTTGTACAGATGGAGAAAGCGGGGCCCAGAGGTGAAGCTCACAGTCAGCCAGCAGGAGAGGCAGGGCTCAAGCCTAGGTACTTAGACCTCTCATAATCCTTTACTCAGATTCACCAATTTGAAACATTTTGCTCTATTTGCATGGTGGAGGGAGGGGGAGAGAAAGAGAGAGAGACAGAGACAGAGACAGAGAGAGACAGAGAGAGACAGAGAGAGAGACAGAGAGAGACAGAGAGACAGAGTTGTCAATGAACTGAATGATGTGAAAGTTGCAAGCATCATACTCTTTTTTCCCTAAAGACTTCAGCATTTTATTTCCTAAGAACAAGGTCATCCCTTACCTAAACTCAAGTACAAACTGTCAAAAAAAATCAAAGGTGGGTGTGTGGTGCGTGCCTGTGATCCCAGCACTCAGGAGGCTGAGGCAAGACCTGAGTTTGAGGCCAGCCTGGGCTACATAGTGAGTTCAAGGCCAGTCTACACTATATAACGAGATCCTGTCTAAAAACAAAAACTGAAGTGCTGGCCAGATAGCTTAGGAAGCAGGAGACTAAAGCACCTGCTTAGGCAGCTGTGCCAGCCCGGCCCCTGGGGCACTCTGAGAGGGCAATTGAGACTGGGCGTGGTGGCCTGTTTTACAGAAAAACAGAAGAATCACAAATCCAATCTACATAGTGAGACCCTGTACACCCTGTAGACCCTGTCCTAAATTTAAAAAAAAAAAAAAAAAGAACACCAAAAACAAAGACTAAAACAAAACCTGTTATCTAATCTATGATCTGTACCCAGGTTTTGTCAATTTGCTCCAATAATATCCTCAACAGCTATGCTTTTCCTTCTGTCCATTATCCACCTTGGAATCATGGGTAGCCTTGGCTGGTCATGTGTCCTTTGTCTCCTTTAGTTGGAAACAGTCTTTGTCAGCTTTTCTTCATCTTCGCCACAAGCTCTCCCTACTCAGCTTTATAGTTGACATAGGGCTTATTCCAAAGCAATGGCTCTTTCAGGCATGCAGACAAAAACAAATATTGATAAAGAATAAATAATCTGAAAAATATCGCCATATACATGAAATCCCAGGTGGGTATCGCCAAAAGAACAGCCTGAGGTAGTGGTGCTTGCCTGAACTCCCAGCTACTCAGGAGGCTGAGGCAGGCAGAGAACTTGAGCCCAGGAGACCAACCTGAGCAACAGAGTGAGACCTCTGCAGGAAGGAAGGAACAAAGGAGTGAAAGCAAAAAAGAAGAAAGGACTAAAGAGAAGAGAAGGGAAGGGAAGAAAGGAAGGGAGGGGAGGGGAGGGGAGGAGAAATTTGGTTTTCCCTTCCCTTTAATGTACTGTTGGGAATGGAACGCAGGGTTTGATGCATACTAGGCATGTGCTCTACCACTGAGCTACTTCTCCAGCCCCCAAAGGGAAATTCTCACTGGCTAGTCACACCTGGCCTGTGGGAGGACTAGGAGGTCATAGGAAGCCAAGTCCTGGGAAGGCGCAGGAGGATGTGGTGTCAGCACTGGGCCCTGCAGCTGCTGTGCAGAGTCCCAGTGCCCAGAGAGGCGCAAGCAGGACTCCTCTGAAGCATCCCTCTCTCCACAGAGGAGCTCATGGGTGTGGGTGAGACTGCCGTTGGCTTTCCTGGCTCCCATCCTCCTCCTCTCACCACTGCCCTTAGTTTTCTGTTGGAGATTTACCACTTCGTTCTCAGGGCTATGGGTGGGGGTCAGCTTAGACCTGCCAAGCAATCCCATTGTCTTAGTTACCTTTCTCTCTGCTGAAACAAAATACCAGACACTCAAAGTTAAGGGAGGAAAGGTTGATGAGGCTCACAGTTTATAAAGGTTTCAGTCCATATGTAGCTGGCTCCAAGGCAGGGTGGTGCATGGCAGAGCAAGGCATGCCTCTTTCTGTCCCTTATAGTGTAAGTGGCCTTATATTGTACCTGCTCTGGGGCAGGTATAGCACTCACACCCTAATCCCAGCATTGGACCACGAATCAATTGAAAATTCTAGACTCAGCCACCTCTGAAAAGCCCACCTGCCATGACTGCAGGAGATTTGGGGGGCATCTAGGCACAAACCCTAACACCCATCTTCTTGGGATGGTAACATCATGGTGCAGCTATGACATTTGCTTCTCAAAGACAGTAAGAGATGGCTGTTTTGTTTGGTTTTGTTTTAGGTGCTGGGGATTGAACCCAGGGCCTTCACATTGAGCTATATCCCCTGCGCTCTTTACTTTTCTATTTTGCAACAGGGTCTTGCTAAATAGTTACATCGCCTAGGCTGGGCCTCAAATTTATGATCCTTCTGCCTCAGCCTCCCACAGTGCTGGGATTACTGGCAAACATCACTATGCTCAACTCCAGAGATGTTATCCAAGAACTAGAACAAACCATCCCTAAAGCTCTATCTACTCCACATAGTTCAGTTACAGAAGATAAAATACTCACTTCATTATTTAGCTGCATATTTAGCTGTTGTATTAGTTGTTTGAGATATATATATATATATATATATATATATATATATCCATATCTTCCTGAAGACAAAAAGTTAGATTCCATTTGATGAGTATTTCTTGGTCAAAATGCTTTGCCAGAAGTGCCAGAGAGACACAAAGATAAGCCAGAGGGGGTTCTGTCTTCCAAGAGCCCTTTCTGTCAGGAAAACAGGGAGAGGAAGAGAAAGATGGCTTAAACTTGAACTCTGCCTCATTTATGTTTTGGGTTTTGTTTGTTTGTTTGTTTGGTGCTGAGACCCATACCCAGGGCTTCCAGCTTGCTAGGCAAACGTTCTGCTGCTGAGCTAAACCCCCAGCCCCACTCTGTCTTGTTTGAAATACAAATATCCCTCAGTTGCAATCACCTAGATCCTAAGATCAATTAATAGCCTCGTCGGTGAACCCCAGCAGGGAAAGCCTGTCTCAGGTCATCACTGGAGAAGTCATAGACACCAAGAGTTGAAATTTGATAGTTTTGCCCTGAGGATTTGAGATAGAGTAAATCAATATGTCCATCGATGAAACAGCAGCCTTTGAAAACCCAAATCCCATGTCGCTGAATGTATAACAAGGCTTTACCTCTGGTCTTACGGAATGAGCCCCCAGACTTGCACCTAAAGCTGCAGCGTTTGACCTTGCTAAGCTGTAAGAATGAGAACATCGGCCCACAGCTGACATCAGGGCCCACAAAATAGAGACCGCTGTGTTGTCAGACAGGCTGTCATTATAAGCTATTATCTCCCAGATTCACCAGCTTGATATTTAAAAACTATAGTATTCAAGTCAGACTCAATGGCACATGCCTATAATCCCAGCTACCTGGGAAGGTGAAGCAGAAGGACTGCTGAGTTCAGGAGTTGGAGGCCAGCCTGGGGGACATAGTGAGACCTCATCTCTAAAACAAAATAACAATATTTTAAAGCAAACCAGCTCTATAGGATCAGATGTTTCTATATTCCAGAAACATCAAAGAATGAAAAAGTAGGACCTAAAACAAATGCTATCACTATACCTTTCCTTTCACTGGCAGACACAAAACAATATGAGATCATTGCTAGAATCCCTAAGCATTACAAAACTGTCCTCTAGTCCCTGTTTCTGAGGCATCCCTAACGCTGAAAAATGGGGATGTTGCTTTTTCGTTTTTCTCTTTTTCTTTTTTGTGTATCAGTTATTTAATTAGGTTCTTAGTAAGAAATTTAGAACACTAATTTATGAGGATAAATTCCATTTATCAGAGCAAAAATGGATCACAGGTAACCCCAGAGCTCAGGAATAGCTTTGATTTTTGCTAAAATCTGTGAGTCCACCACTTTCTGATCCATCCTGCGCTGCTCTGAAATCTGGTATCTCTTTCTTGGTGTCAAAGATCTCGCCCTCCTGCTGTCTGGGTTTCCAAAGCTTCTTCTTCTTCTTGAAGTAAATATTAGTGAGGTGTTTGGGGATTTTCACTCTGCTGATGTCAATTTTTGTAGAGGTGGCCATGCCCAATTTCTGGTGTGTTCTTCATAGAGGAACACAATTAAGGCTAAGAGGCCCATCGCAAGTAGCAAGCCACTGGCCAACTACTTCAGGAAGGCCACTCTCTTGCCTTTGTGATGCCTGGTGAGGATGATCAAGATGGTGCTGGGAGTGATGCTATCTTGAAGTTTCCGCACATGCTGACTGAAGGGTTTCTCGCCGTGGCTCAAGGACTTTTGGGACATACCTTCAGTAGGGTAGTATCTAGGCATTTTTCGAAGCTTAACCACCTGGCTACTTCCATTCTTGTCCCCACTGACTGGTTTTGTGATTGTAGCAAAAACTTTCTCCTTTTTCTTCTCAACATTTGATTTAGCAGCTGTGTACTTTCTCCTTTTCAAAGGCTTTCTGGAATACATGGCAGATCGGGAGCATCTACCAGTTCCTCTAACCAGGACAGGATTTCGGCTGCAGTAGGGCTGCCCCTTCTTGGGCTTTTTGCCTTCTTCATTTTACCTTTTTTACCAGTACCACTGGCAGAGAATCCTTCTGGGCTTCGGGTTTCTTCTCTTTAGTGTCTGGCTTCTCAGTTTTTTCACCTGCCATCTTGCAAGATGGGAAAGAGAACTAGGTTTTTCATTTTTCTCTCTTAAAAACAACCTATGAAGGGATTCAGGTTAAGCACCTGTTAAGGAAAATAGGTCAGAGTCAGGTAGTGGGCTGGGAAGGGAAAGGTTGATGGGCGCTGGGAAAGGTTCACACTGGGGCCCAGAACCTGGGGGGAAGAAATCAGCAGATTTTGGTCGGGCTGCTCAGTCGTGTTACCTCAGACACAGTGCCAGAGGTTGCTATCCCCTGCCCTGCAGTCTGGAATGTGAGACCCATCCGGTGCTATCTGATAAAGACTTGCCTGTCTGATGGTCCCAAGCCCTTTGCCCTGAAATACCTCTGGGACCAAGTTCACAGCAACTTTTCTACCTTTTATAGCTAACTAGAAGAGAGGCCCTCGAAGGTTCCAAACATAAAGTAATGACAGGAGAATGGGAATGCTAATTACCCTGAATTGCTCGGTATATATTGAACACACACTTGAATTATTGCATGTACACCCCTAGATGTGTACAATTAAAATCGTAATGTATGTGCAGCTTGTATCTAGATGTCCCCCCAAAGCCTCAAGTGGTCACAGGTAGGGAGTTTCAAAGGTGGCAGGATTAAGGTGTGTGAATGTAGAGAAGGGCGTGGTACTGGGATTAAGGGGTTGGATAATTAAAACCCCACTTTGGGTATGGGTGGCACCAATCAATAGGTTTGTAGCCTGATTGAAAAACTATAGTACTTTAAAAAAGGAGGTTGAAGTAAATATCAGAAAATGGGAAGCTATCCCTTATTCTTGGATAGGAAGAACCAATATATAATATACTGAAAATGGCCATACTTTCAAAACTGTTATACAGATTTAATGCAGTTCTGATCAAAATTCCAGGAGTATATCTCATAGAATTAGAGAAAACAACCCTAACATTCACTCGGAACCAGAAGAGACCTAGAATAGCGAAAGAAATTCTGGGCAACAAAGGCAAAGCAAGGAACATCACAATCCCTGACCTGAAATTACACTATAAAGCTACAGTGATAAAAACAGCATGGAACTGGCAAAAAACAAAACAACAACAACAACAAAAAAGCCCCTGAAAATCAATAACACAGATTAGAAGATACAGAAACAACTTTAGATATACTCAGCCATGAATATATCTTGTTTTTTGTTTCTATCTTGGCAGAACCAGGGATTGAACTCCGGCCCTTGCACTTGCCAGGGAGGCCTTATTCCACTGAGCCATCTCCCTGGCCGCCAGCCATGAGTATATCTTTGATGAAGGTACCAAACACATTCACTGGAAGCAAGAAAGATGCTGGAAAAACTGGTTCTGCGCACGCCGAAGGTTAAAGTTGAACTCATATCTTTCACCATACACTAAACTAAATTTGAAATAGAGTAATGATCTAAATATTAAAACAGAAACATTAAATCCGCTGGAAGATAGGATAGGTAAAACTCTTGAAGACGCTGGTATAGGCGAAGACTTTATGAATGAAACCCGGATCCCACAGGAACTATCACAAAGAATCAACAACTGGGATCTCATCTTATTAAGAAGCTTTTGCACAGCAAAAGAAACCACCAATAGAGTGAAGAGAGAACCCACAGTGTGGGAAAAAATGTTTGCCAGCTGTTCCTGAGACAAAGGATTACTATAAAAAACATGTAAAGAATTAAAAAAAGGGGGGGGCCCTGCCCCTTAGCTCAGTTCTTTAAGTGGCTACTTCAACAAAGCAGTCAGCCTCAGGTTGCTGTGGTTCGATTCCCACAATTCAAGCCAGCCAAACGTGCCCTGAAGGCATTTGGAACAAAAATAAATAAATTAATTAAATAAAAAAAGAATTAAAAAAACCCCAAAAAACCAGACCTCCCAAATTTAAAGTCTCAATCCAAAAATGACATCTGAAATGAACACACACTTTTCAGAAGAAGTAGGAAGAGCAAATACATTTATGAAAAAAAATCAACATTCAAGAGGTGCAAATTAAAACACTGAGATTTCATCTCACTCCAGAAAGAATGGCTAATAGCAAGAAACCAACAGGAGCTAGGGAAATAGCTCATGGAATAAGTGCTTGCCTGGCAAGCACAAGGTCCTGAGTTTGATCCCTGGTACTGCAAAAAAAAGAAAGAAAGAAAGAAAGAGCCCTTTTGCGGCCATCGCTGGAGTTGCAGCGGCCAAAATGAAGTTTAATCCTTTTGTGACTTCAGACCGAAGCAAAAACCGTAAAAGGCATTTCAATGCGCCTTCCCACATTCGCAGGAAAATTATGTCTTCTCCTCTTTCCAAAGAGCTGAGACAAAAATACAATGTTCGCTCTATGCCCATCCGAAAGGATGATGAAGTTCAGG
>NW_004524648.1:3126828-3127464 GCF_000260255.1 Octodon degus | reverse complement strand
AAAGAAAGAAAGAAAGAAAGAAAGAAAGAAAGAAAGAAAGAAAGAAACCAATAACAAATTCTAGTGGGGTTGTGGGGAAAAATCCCTTTTCTACTGTTGGTAGAAGTGTAGTCTGGTGCGACAACTGGGAATTACTAAAAAAACAAAAACACTAGGATTAGAGGTCCCATTTGACCCAGGCTGCAAACTTTTTTTGTTTGTTTTGTTTTGTTTTAAGAGAAAAATAGTAAACAAAATCTCATAACAATATAACAGGAGGGTAACAATGGTTAATGCACTGACTGTGGTTTTCTTTAAATTAGTTACTGAGAGTACAATATATTGGCATTTAATTGCCCAAACAATATTAGTACAAACTATTGTTTTCAAAGAACTAAAAGAGATTAGTAGCATAACTGTCTTAACTGTCCTAGAACCAAGCCTTGGCACCAGAAGAATAACATAGCAGGAGATGAAACAAGAACCTCCTGTTTCCCCCAAGTAATCACTCTCCTCTGAGGATACCTCTGGATGATGCCCTCTCTTTTTTTTTTCTTCAATAAAAACTTTATTTACAAAAACAGGAAGGGTCCCAGATTTGGTCCACAGGCTGTGAGTAATTTTCAAGCTCTGATCAAAGAGCTCAAAACTTTATTT
>NW_004524648.1:3114636-3116454 GCF_000260255.1 Octodon degus | reverse complement strand
GCAAGATGTTCTGCTCCTGGACTAGCTGAGTGGTTCTGTACCCTACACTGTCTGCAGAGATTGCAGCTGAGGGGTTTCAGCCCAGGCCTATAGGCCAGGCCTGAGCTGAGTCTGGAGGGGACAAGGTGGAGTAGCGGGGAGAGGCAGCTCTCCCACACACTCACCAGGCCTGGACTAGGACTGGATCTGGGGGTTCCCGGAATGCGGCAGAAATTCCTACTCAGCGGGTGGGGTGGGGGAGGTGCTGGGGAGTCGGGGGAGGGGGGGCGTCCCAACAGGGTGGATGAGGGTTTTACCCACGCTGCACCTGGGCTGGGACCAGTAGGTCCCACTGGCGCAGGGTTATTGGGAAGCTCTCCCACACACTCACCAGGCCTGGGCTAGGACTGGGCTGCCATTCAGTCTGCCCTCTCTTTGAACTGTTTGGCTGGCACAGTACAGTTGGTTGCAGAACAAAGAGTATCCAGGAAGAGCCTGGGAGAAAATAAAAGGGGGAAAATCTATTTACTTATTGGTTTCCTGGTCATTGCGGGGATCAACAAAATGAGTCTACCATTGGTCCTGAGCAAAGCACTGAGCTCGCTATAAGCTCTGGGCAGCCAGCAGCATGCAGGGTGAGGACAACTGTGAGGAGACTGGTCCTCTGTTCCCCGTCACCCCAGGATATCCCCGCTGCAGCTGAGGTCCTGGAGGCAGGGACATACCCGGAACACACCAGGAACGCCTTCCTCCCGGAGCGTCCTCGCTTTGTGCTCTGTCTGTCGGGGGTCTCACCCAGTGGGCGCTCACTCTTGTAGCCTCAGCTCCTGGGAGTGAGGGGGCTACCTGCTCCAGGATGCTCCCTCGAAGTCCTGAACTTTACACTGGTGCCGAGCAGCCCTCACAGAGACTGGGGTGTGTGCGGTATACAGGGGACGGGGACGGGGGCGGGGGGCGTGCCACAACATCAGACTATTTTTAGCCTGGCACAGATGCCCAGGTCCCAGCTAAGGGAGGGGGCGTGGTAGATGAGAAGATGGATTAATTTTTTTCCTCACCACCGGGACACGGGCTGTAGCACCTGGTTCCACTGCTGGTTTCCTTTGTCCTGATTCCGCTTGTCACTTCCTGAACAACACGCTTCCCCAGGGGCCAAAGAAGGATGGGGAGAAAATGAAATTGACCAAGTGACAATGAATGAGGGTGAGGACGGGATAAATATTCCATCCTGCCCCATCAGCAGTGGGAGTGGGTCCAAAAACCCACTCAGGCCTGTAAATCACTCACTTATCCTCCCTGTAGTGAGCTTGTTCTAAATGCTCGGAAAAGTATTGCTGCTAATCTAAGGCGCAGGCTCAGTTCTGGAAGGAGGCCAGGCCAGGCTGGGCCCAGCAGGAGTCTGAATTGCGCCTGGCTTCATTACCGTTAACTGGTCTAACATTTTAGTGCAGGTTTTTGTTTGATTTCAAAGAGAGATGGTGAGGTCATCATTTGTTAAATTACAACTTTTAATTAGCAGATCCATTGAAATGAAAAGTCTCAGAGAGGCACACATGCCCCTAAGTTTTTGTTGGGAATTTATAATTGTCACAGTATGGAAATCATAACTTGAGGGGTGTTAAAGTCTGTTTGTTTGTTTTTGTGGTACCCGGGATTAATTCAGGACCTTGCACTTGCCAGGCAAGCACTTATTCTACTGAGCTATCTCCCCAGTTCTTTAAAGTCTTTCTTTAAGAAAATCCTCAAATGATCTGCTGTGGAGGAAAGATGAAGTGAGACATCAATAAGCTGGATACAGACCTCGCTAACCCTGACCCTAACCCTGTCATTCATTACCTG
>NW_004524648.1:3093567-3113090 GCF_000260255.1 Octodon degus | reverse complement strand
AAAAAAAAAAAAAAAAAAGATTACAATCTAGAGAAAGACTCAGACAAGACTCTGGGTAACTTGAATTTCTCGCTTCCCCTGGTGAGTGGGTAATGAGCCGCACACCAGTCGCATGGTAGTGTTTGTGCCACACTACCTACACTGACAGTACTCTGAAATTCAAAAGTTCAACCCCTTATCTGGACGGTGCACATGACTCTCAACCTCTTTCCTACTTAGGTCTGTGGCAGCAGGGAGTTCCAGTTCAGCTGTCTTCAGTCTATTATTGTGAAGCCCCGTATTGCATCGTACCTCCAGTACTTGCTAAGAAGAAGACCACGGTACACAGGTCGCTGTAAGTTGAGTTTTCCCCCAGAAGGTGGAAATGAGAAAATAGCCATGAATATAGCACGTGCTGGGGGAGTCTGGGGCTTTTTTCTGTTAGTGAGGTTTTGTTTGTTTGCTTATTATGTTTGAGGTGCTGAGGATAAAACCCAGGCCCCTGCACATGCGGGGCAGGGCTCTCCCACTCAGCTACGTCCCCAGCCCTCTTCTTTTGTTTTGATTTTGTAAAATCTGAGTGTATGTCTGATACTCAGTCCCCGTATCTTGCTTTCATCTTTCAACTTAATAATCCCATTGACTTACTTTATGGGAGTAATCAAAGAGACAGAACCCTCTTTAGAGAGACAGAGAGCAAAAACAAGAATAGCACAACCCAGAGGCCTTCGCTCAGGAATGGTCTTCTGATGAGCAGATGTCAGATTCTGCACATGAGCTCTGGGATTGGAGAAAGGGTTGTTGTTCTTAGGGCCTGAAGCAACTTCCGACTCATGTTAGAGCAGAGTGACTGTCTGGGAAGTGGTTCCCTGCACAGATTTGGGTCTCTGAAAAAGGCTAGAGTATGAAGTGAGTAGAAGAAAAGGCTTTAAAGGGTTTTGTTTTTAAGGTTTTTTTTTTTATTGTTGCTCTTATAACAATAAAAATCAAAAATTTAATTTTATAATTTTGTGATATTGAAAATGCACTGATTCTAGACTTTTTTTTTTTTTTTTTTAAACTACACAATTGCTGCAGTTCCAGCTGTGGGCACTGGTGTGAATCAAATGCAATCTGTCATTTAGATTATGCCCCCTCCCTAATCCCCAGCAGGGATTCCAGGGAGCACAATTACAACCTGCACTGGGGGCTGGGGATACAGCTCAGCAGCACAGGCAAGCGTAAAGTCCTGAGTTCGATTCCTGGAGCCACATACAAAAAAAAAAAAAAAGAAAGAAAAGAAAAGAAAGAAAGAAAGAAAAAAGAAAAGAAAGAGGGCTGGAGAGATGGCTCAGTGGTCTAAAGCACCTACTTAGAACAAGCTTAGCAAAGCATCAGGGACTGCGGTTCAATCCCCCAGCACCACATGCCAGCCAGCCCCGCCCCCTGGTGGGCTGAGCTGGCCACACACACCACACACACACACACACTCTCTCTCTCTCTCTCTCTCTCTCTCTCTCTCAAATAAATAAATTAATTAAAAAAAAAAAAGAAAAGAAAGAAAGAAAAAGAAATGAGAACCTGTACTGGGTGGTTTCACAGGGTAATTCTGTCTGATTTTTGAAGAGAATAGAGTACCAGGGCTGCTTAAATTGTTACACTGTAAAGAAAAGAAGAGAAACTTCCAAAATCTTTTAAAAACATAACCACAGGACTGATCCCAAAGTTAATAAAGACTTCACTTCACTAGCACTATATATATATATATATATATATATCTTACTAATCAATGGCAATTCAAAAACTACAAATGCAATATGAAATGAATAGGATATAACATAATAACATTAATATGTCATGACCATATTATGTTTATTCCAAGAATTCAAGGATGGTTCATCACACAAAATTACTACCAGGACTTCTGGTTGAAGTGAGGTGGGTTGGGTATTTTGTTCCCTCTGTTTTGTTTTGTTTTTTGGTGGAACCAGGGATTGAATTCAGACCCTTGAGCTTCCTAAGAAGCACTTATTCTACTGACCCATCTCCCCAGCCCCTGGGTATTTTGTTTTGGGGGGTTTTGTTTTGTTTGTTTGTTTGTTTTTATCTTTTTCAGTACTGTGGTGTGTGCTTTGGTTCACCATCAAATCCAGGGTCTTACACATGGCAAGAAAGCACCCTACCACTGAGCTGTAACCTCTACCCAAAGAGATAATGTAGAACAATATTTTTCTATACAGGAAATGTTAAAAGTGGACAAAGTACAACAAAAACTTTTTTTTTTTGAGGCAGGGTCTCACTGTGTAGTTCAGGCTGGCCTAGAACTCATGTCAATCCTCCTGCCTCAGCCTCCCCTGAGTGCAAGGATTACACTCAGGTGTGTATTTTACCACACCTGGCTTAAAAAAAATTTTTTTTAAAGAATTGAAATAGTTACTGATAGATCATTGGATGAGATACGGGGAAATCTGGAAATGCACATCGGAGAGCAAAACTCTTGAAGTCCCACTTTCCAGAAATACAGTATTTGATAAGAGTCTAAAGTATACCTCTGGCAGTCCCACAGGGATGAGGGACAAAGGTGCAATCCAGTGAGGGTGGGGATTCTGTAACTCTCTCTGTCCCTGGGCTTTTTAGGCTGGAACTTTGAGGAGATAAGAGCATGGGGAGCTTGGGGAGCCCAGCAGGGACCTAGCTCTTTCCCTGTCACTTGTTTGGCTCCTGATCAGATGGGTGGCCCAGAAAGCATCAAACCCTGAAGTTAGTATTGGGAGAGCCAGAGTACCTAAAAGAGCCAAAGAAAATCATCTCCAGAGAAAAATAACATCCTGGGCCTAAAAGTAATGTTTAGAAACAATATCAGGCATGAGCCAAAGGGAAACAGGTCCAAAGGGGAGGAAGAAAAGATCAGTAACACTGAAAAGAAATTACAGTTAATGGGGCTGGTGTGGCTGAGTGAAAGAGCACTTGCTCAGCCTGCTCTGGGTTCAATCCTCAGTTTGCAAAACAAACAAAACCAGCAGAGACTCTGGCTAAAGGGTGGTGGAATAATGACTCAACAAGTACCTTTACTGTGTTCCGGGCATGGAAGTTGAGCTGGATGATGCCACCAGGGAACCGCAAACTCTAAATGTAACCAAGCACATTTAAAAAAGAACCAAGTACAAATTACAGAATGGAAAAGGTACAGTCCCTCAAATTTAGACCCCAAAGGATAGATGCACCAACAGGCACAGTGGAAGCAAGAATAAATAAACTAGGGCTGGTGAGATAGCTCAGCAGGCTAATCACCTGCTTAGGCAAGTGCAGGGAGTGGGGTTCGATCCCCTATACCACTTACCCTCCATCCATGTGCTGAGTGGGCCACCAAGACCGGGTGTGGTGGCACATGCCTGTAATCCCAGTGCTGAAAACTGGGAGGCTGAAACTTGTAGGATCACTACAAGTTTGAGCTGGGTAGTAAGACCCTGTATCAAATACATACACAATACACACACACACTGGGAGACAAGTCAGGAGACAATGTCCAGAAGGAGGCACAGATAGAGAAAAGGATGGAAGACACAGGAGAGGATGAAGGACATAGGACAACCCATGAGGAGTGAACATGGTGGTTCATGCCTGAAATCTCAGATCCTCGGGAGCCTGAGGCAAGAAGATTACCAGTTCCAGGCCAGCGTAGGTGAACTAGTGGGACCCTCTCTGCAAAGAAAATGTTTAAAAAGGGCAGAGGACATAAGTCAGTGGTACAGCACTTGCACTTGCCCAGCATGTGTGAGGCCCCAGGTTCCCAGTACTAGAAGGAAGAAAGGAGGGAGAGAGGGAAGGAAAGAAGAGGCTCCAACTTGTAAAACTCCTGCCTTCGCCTTTCAGAGGAGGCTGAGGCAGGACTGCCAGGTTTGATCCTAGCCTGGAAAACTCAGCAATTTAGCAAGCCCCTACCTCAAAATTAAAATTAAAAAGAAATATATGGGTAAAGGGCTGAGAATGTAACTCAGTATGAAGGCCCTGACTTTAGTCCCCAGTTTAAAAAAAGGAAAAAAAAACTGTGAGGCAAGCCAGGCATGGTGGCACATGCCTGTAACTCCTGCCACATGGAAGGCTGAGGCAGTGGAAGCCCTGAGCCTGCTAGCCTGCACATAAAAGTGAGACCCTATATCAAAAAACAAAGCAAGCATTCGCAAGACAGCTCAGCGATCTAGAGCTCCTGCTTAGGCAAGCTTAGGCAAGTGTAGGGACTGTAGTTCCATCCCTGGCACCACATGCCATGCCAGCCCCACCCCTAGGGTGAGCTGAGCTGGCCACTAAAAGAAAAAAAAAAAATCTTAAAAAAAAAAACAAAACAGGGCTGGCCAAATAGCTCAGCAGATTAAAGCACCTGCAAGCAGACACAGGGGCTTGAGGTTCGATCCCTGGGCCTGCCATGCTCACCCTGCCCCCAGGGTGCGCTGAGACAGCAACTGAGACTGGGTGTGGGGGCACACCTGTAATCCCAGCTCTTGGGAGGTTGTAAACAGGCAGAGCACTACTGAGTCCGATCTAGTGGTGCGATCCTGAACACCATGTAAACCCTTCCCTAAAATACGAAAGAAAAGAGAAAAGTAAAAAGAAAGAAAAATAAAAGACAACCAAACTAAAAAATTCTGTGAGCCAAAAGCTAGCACAGATGCCCTGGCTAGAATGTGCGCCCCCTCCAAACCTCATGTTGAGATGTAATTGTAACAATATTTATTTATTTACCTTTGATGATACAAGGTCTTTTTTTTTTTTTTTTTTTTTTGCTCCGCATGCCTTCAGGGCAGGTTTGGCTGGTTTGAGTTGTGGGGATTGAACCACAGCAACCTGAGCCTGAATGCTTTGTCAAAGCAACCACTTAAAGAAGTGAGCTAAGGGGCAGGCCCCCTGATACAAGGTCTTGCTATGCAGTTCAGATTTGCAGTGATCCTCCTGACCCAGCTGAGATTACAGGCCTGCACCACCATGCCCGGTTTCGGGGTGGACAGTGTGCCCAGGGTTCCAGGACTGGCACAGCATGCAGTACTGGGGATCTTTTTTTTTTTTTTTTTTCTTGTTCTTTTGTGGCACCAGAGATCGAACTCAGGACATTGCGCTTGCCAGGCAGGCACTTACGCTGCTGAGCTATCTTCCAATCCTGTAACAATATTTAGAGGTGGGACTTCGCAGAGCTGTTTAAACCATGAATGTTCCACTCTCTGCGTGGGGTTAATAGCATGCTCAGAGAGGTGGTTTCCATCCCCTTTCTCCTTTACTTTTCCACAGCTCTGTGAGGGAGGAACCTTGGCGAGAGGCAGCATTCAAGGAACCAATACCAACTTGCTGGTGACTTGATTTTAGATTGTTCAGCCTGCAGAACCAATGCTCCATTAATTATAACTTACCCAGCCTCAGGTATCCTGTTATAGCAAAACAAAACAGATGAGGACAATATGCAACTTCAAAGATGAATGACAAATTTGGAAAAATATTTTCAACTCATATCACAGAAAAGAGCTAATTTCCCTAGCACATTAGAAAGTCTCCAACAAACTGATAAGAAAAAAATTAATAGTCTAAGCAGAAATGAGCAAAAGATATGAACAGATGGTTCACAAGAAGGAAAAGCAAGATGGCTCTTATTTTGAAAAGATGCTCCATCCCAGTCATAATAAGATAAGTGAAAACTAGAACTACACTGAGATATCATTTCCACTTATTGGACTAATAAGTATCCAAAGATTTGGCTATTAAGCTACATGGACCAAGATATAAGAAAACAAGCTCTTTCAAGTATTGCTGGTAAGCGTGTAAATTGACACCCTCTGTCAAAGGCAACTAGCCAGTACTTACCAGAGTTACACATGTATATGTCCTTCGATCCAGTAATCCCTCCTCCAAAATTTTTGCTTATTGATGATATCTTTACCTATACAAAAGGGCAGATAAAATTATTACAGTTATATCATGGTGAAAGAGTGGGAACAAGTTAAATGTTCAACAAGAAAGGTGTTATGAAAAAAATATGGTACCTCCACATGTTGGAATATTATACAGCTATAAAAAGAAATTAAGGAAGGGCCTTCTGTATCTTATGGAGAGATCACCAAGGTACATTGTAACAAAAAATCCCGAGACACCCAGTAGTGTGTCCCCATTTAGGTAAAAGAGGATGATTGGGTGAGAGGCTTAGTTAGAGAGGATTTGGGAGCAAGAACAGGCCCTGGCTTCAATCCTTAGGCTGCAGCAGAGATATAGGAGAGGATAAACAAGAAAATAAAAATGAAGTAGACACATGGGAGCTGAAAGAAGGGTAAACCACAGCAGGAGGGAGACATTTATTTATTTACTGTACTGTTGGGAACTGAGCCCAGGGCCCTTCTACTGAGCTACATCCATAACCCTTTTTACTTTGTTTTGAGGCAGGATCTCACTAAATCGGTAAATTACCCTGGCTGGGCTTGCGTTTGTGATCTGCTCGTATCAGCTTCCTGGAGTGCTGGGAGTTCAGGCGTGCACCACTGGGCCTGACTGGGAAGGAGCCCTTTAATGACACGCTTCGCAAGGTGCTGGGCGTGAAAAGCAGGGCCTCATACACAGCAGGTAAGTAGCCCCCTCCCCCGCTGAGCACTCCCACCCCCAACGTGCTTTTTCTGGATGTCTGAACCATGCAGCTGCCTTAACTGTTCCAGCTCCAGGCTATGACCTGCTGTGCCAGAGCTGACTTCTTTCCTACTTTTAAGGCAGCATATAAAGTTCAATCCCCAGTTCCGCAAAAATAAATAAATAGATAAAGCAGTGTATGGATCAGATTTCCTAGCAAACAACAGGCTGCCCTGAAAGAAATGCTCTTCTGACCAACATTGATTTTCTGATCTTTAACAGGGTTGTGGATGGACACAGAATGGAACTTGTCTCCTGTGTAGATATTGCCCCTAACTTTGATTTGTTGTTGTTGTTATTGTTACCAGGGATCGAACTCAGGACCTTGCACTTGCCAGGCAGGCACTTATGCCACTGAGCTATCTCTCTGGCCTAATTTTGATTTTTTTGTTTGTTTGTTTTTCTGGTACTGAGGATTGAACTGAGTACCTTGTGCTTGCCAGGCAAATGCTTATGCTGCTTAGCTATATCTCAGGCCCCTAACTTGGATTTTTAAAAAAAATATTTATTTATTTGATACAGGGTCTTGCTACACAGTTCAGACTTGTAGTGATCCTTCTGTCTCCCCCCCCCCCCCCCCCAGCGCTGGGACTACAGGTGGGTGCCATCATGCCTGGTTTGGGGCCAGCACCACACACCTTAGCTTGCGGGGCAGCACGGCATGAGACCCTGTGGATCAAATCCTGGTCCTTGTGCTTGCCATGCAGGCACTTAGACGGCCGAGTTGTCTCCCCAGCCCAGAGCTCAGGCAGTTTATACCAGAAAAACAGCACTCCGTGTGGAGATGCCCTCAGCAACAGCGAAGATATGTGAGCAGGTTCAACCAGCTGTACATTTGGAAAAAGAAAATTTTATTAGTAAAATCAGAAAAGAAAAAAAAAAGAGATGCCTTCTGTACATGTATCAGCTCCCCACAAGGGATGTAATCATTCTGTACTGCAAATATGAACTAAGAAACAGTAATTTTAAAAAACAGATTTATGGTTGTATATGTGTTAAATCCCAGATCTTATATAAGAAGGAGTCAACATAAATGATTTTCCAGCTTTGTGGCACATAGCTGCAATCCCAACACTTGGGAGGCTAAGGCAGGAGGATCACCATGAGTTCAAGGCCAGCCTGCACTACACACCAGTGATGAGACCCTGTCTCAAAATAAAACAAAACCAAATATACAATTTTATCTTCTATTGTAATTAATCACAGAAGCACAAAATATTTTGGAGGATAAAATATAAAGAAATACTATATATATATATTTTTTTTTTCATGTGTATATTTGGTACAGGGCACACAAGGGATGAACTCGTAGTGATCTTGTTTTCAGCCTCCCCAGTGCTGCGATTATAGGTGTGCACCACCATACCTGGACTCAATGGCTGGCTCAGTGTGTCCTGGGCCTGGGGCCAGTGCAGTATGTGGGACCAGGGATAGAACCTGGTCCCTGCACTTGCCAAAGCAGGCACTTAGTCTGCTGAGCTATCTCGCCTGCCTCATATCTATATCTATATCTATATCTATATCTATATCTATATCTATATCTATATCTATCTATCTATCTATCTATCTATCTATCTATCTATCTATCTATCTATCTATCTATCTATCTATCTATCTATCTATCTATATTTTTTTTTTCCTCCGAATGCCTTCAGGGCAGGTTTGGCTGGCTTGAGTTGTGGAATCAAACCACAGCAACCTGAGCCCAACTGCTTTGTTGAAGCAGCCACTTAAAGAACAGAGCTAAGGGGCAGGGCCCCTTTATATGTTTTTTGAGACAGTGTTTCCCTGTGAAGTTTTGGCTCCACTTGAACTCACTATACAGCCCAGGCTGGCCTTGTACTGAAGGATCTGTCTGCCTCAGCCTCCTGAGTTCTAGGATTACAGGCATGTACCACCACTTCCAGCAATAAAATATTTTGGTTTAAAAAAAATATATATATATTTATTATAAAATTGACCATATTAAGTTCTTTTTTGGCACTGGGACTGAACCAAGGACTTACACATGCTAAGCAAATATTCTATCACTGAGCTATTTGGGCTGCAGCCCAAATTTCCCCAGTTTTTAAATGATAAAATATAATTTTAATTTTTCATACTTAATTTTATTCTGGTATTTTCATGCATACATGTCAGCTTTAACCACTGATATCACTCAGTGGCATTAAGTCCATTCATGTTGGGGAACCATTGTTACTATTTGTCTCGAGGACTTTTTCTTCATTCCCTACTGAAATTTTGAACCTTTTAAACAACAATTCCCCATTCCCTCTCACCCGTTGCCCCCTGGTCCATCTAGTCTGGGGCGCTATCATTTCTGTCTGTATGAATTTTCTTGTTCTAGGTACCTCAGAAAGTAGTAGCATGTAATTTTTTGTAATTTGTTTATTTCACTTAAAATATTTTTAAGGTTCACCCACATTGAGGATGCTCCTGAACTTCAATCCTTTTTACAACTGAATACTATTCCAGTGTGTGGGTTTATCATATTTTATTCACCCAATCATCTGTGGATGGACATTTGGGTTGTTTTTCTTTTTATGGCTATTTTGCATAATGCTGCACACGGCGCAGGTATCCACTCCATTCTCTACTTTTTTTTTTTTTTTTTAATTATTGGTACATTTTTTTTTTTTTTTTTTTTTTTTTTTTATTTATTTATTTGTGTGTGTGTGTGTGTGTGTGTGTGTGTGTGGCCAGCTCAGCCCACCAGGGGGCGGGGCTGGCTGGCATGTGGTGCTGAGGGATTGAACTGTGGTCCCTGTGCTTTGGCCAAGCTTGTTCTAAGTAGGTGCTTTAGACCACTGAGCCATCTCACCAGCCCTACTTTTTTTTCTTTTCTTTCTCTCTTTTTTCTCTTTTTTCTCTTTCTTTTTTTCTTTTCTTTTTTTTTTTTTTGTCTGTTTGAGACAGGGTCTCGCTATGCACTTCAGGCTGGCCTTGAGCTCACTTCATAACCAGGCTGGTCTTGAACTCACAACAATCCTCTGGCCTCAGCCTCCCAGGTACTGAGATTGCAGGTGTGGGCCACCATGCCTGGCTTCTCTACTTTTAATTCTTTTGGGTGTGTATACTGGATAATGGAATTGCCCTAATTTTGGTTTTTAACTAGTTGAGCTAACCCAGAACTCCTCAAAGATTAAGGACTGCACGTTAACACCCTTGATTGCAAAGGAAATCTGAAAGAAAGTTAAAATACAAAGGGGGATAGGATGCATTATATCTTTCTTATATAATATATTCAACAAAATGGCAAGAGAAGAACATGAGGCCACCAAATAGCCACTGGCTTCATTCATTTTTTCTCTTTTTTTCCCTTTCCCCTTCTTTTCTCCTCCCCTTCACCCTCCCTTTTTCCCCTTCTCATTTGAATATTTTCTTCCCATTTCCCAATATTGATTATACATTTTGATCCTTTTTTGTGTTCTCACACCAGAGAAACAACACAGTATTTAATCATGTGTGTCTGATTTGTTTCACTTAGGAGTCTTGGGTGCATCCATTTAGCTAGAAATGTCGCAGGTTTATCCTTCTTTATGACAGAGTAGTACTTCATTGTATTTTTTAAAACTCACACCTTCTCTAGCCCTTCAGCAATTGATAGACACTTGGGCTGTTTCCAAGATTCACCTATGACAAACTGTGCTACTTTAAACATGAGTGTGCATATATTTACGTGGTGTGGGGGCCGGGCCTGCCCATTAGCTCAGGTGTTTAAGTGCCTGCTTAAACAAAGCAGTCAGGCTCAGGATGCTGTGGTTCCATCCCCAGATGCTCATTCCAAACCAGACCTGCCCTGAAGGCATTCTGAGGCTGCAAAAAAAAAAAAAAAGAAAGAAAAAAAGAAAAGAAAGAAAGAAAAAGAAAAAAGAAATCCTATTTACATGGTATGATGCTTATTCTTTCAGAAAGATACCAAGAAAGGTAATAGCTGGGCTTATTAGGACCTCTAGTCCTAGTTTTTTTGAGAAATCTTCAAGCTGATTTCACCAGTGTGAACTCCCACCCACAGTGGAGAAGGGTTCCTTTTTCCCCATAGCCCCGCCAGCATTTGTTATTGTTTGATTTCTTGATAATAGCCATTCTTTCTGGAGTGAGATGAAATCTTAGGGTGTTTTTTTTTTTTTTAATGTATTTGGTTGTTACAGGGTCTCACTACACAGCTCAGACTTGAGGTGATCCTCCTGCTTTTAGCAATTAACCACGTGAATTAGGTATAATTCATCCCAACCCCAGTGCTGGGATTACAGGCATGTATCACTATGCCCAGACTCTGGCAGGCTCAGCCCACCCTGGGGGCGGGATCCCTGGGCTTGCTAAGCAGGCGCTTTAGTCCGCTGAGCTATCTCGCCAGCCCCTCAGTGTTGTTTTAATTTGCACTTCCTAAATGACCGGTAATGTTGGACATTTTTTCCTGTATTTGTCATTTCTGCTTGTTTATCTGAGAAGTGTATATTCATTTCAGATGTTCATTTTTTTTTTGATTGGGTCTTAAAATTTGGGGGATCAGATATTTTTGAGTTCCTTATATATTCTTGCTATTAGTCCTTTGTCTGAGGAACAGGTGGCAGAAATTTTTCCCACAGTGTGTGTTGTCTCTTCACTCTGTTAATGATTTCATTTGATGTCCAAAGGCTTTTAGTAAGATGACACCCCAGTTGTTGATTCTTTGTGATAGTTCCCATGTGACCGGGGTTTTGTTCACAAAGTCTTTGCCAACATCAGGGTCTTCAAGAGTTATACCTAATCTATCTTCCAGTGGATTTCATGTTTCTATTTTACTATTTAAGAACTTGAATCTATTTTGAATTTAGTTTACTGCATGGTAAATGATATGGATCTATTTTAAATCTTGGGTGTGTGGAAAGCCATTTTTTCTAGCACCATTTATTAAAGAGCCTTTCTTTCAGTGAAGGTGTTTAGTTCCTTTGTCAAAGGTAAAGTGGCTCAGTTCATTCGGAAGTGTTTCTACATCTTCTATTTCTTTCTTTCTTTCTTTCTTTTTTTTTTCAGCATCAGGTATCAAACTCAGGACCTTGCCCTTGCCAGGCAAGCACTTATTCCACTGAGCTATCTCTCCAGCCCATGTTTCTACATTTTTAAATCTGTTCCACGGATTCTCATGTTTTTTAAACCAGTACCATGATGTTTTTATCACTGTAGCTTTGTAGTATAATTTCAAGACAAGGATTGTGATGACCCCTGTCTTCCTTTGTTACCCAGAATTGCTTTTGCTGTTCTAGCTCTCTTCTGATTCCAAATGAATTTTAGGATTGTTTTCTCTAATTCTATGAGGTATACTATTGGTATTTTGATCAGGATTACATTACATTTTTGAAATACGGCCATTTTCACTGTACTGATTCTTCCTACCCAAGAACAAGGGAAGTTTTCTTTCATTGCTTCTGTGAACAGAATTTTTATGTTGTTTCCACTATGGCCTGCTTTTTCACTGACTGCAATCAATCTTATGTTATTCTTCTTTACATCATCTAGTAGCTGTTGGATTGATTTTTTTCATGGTCACTTGCTACTTTTTTTTCTTCTTCTGTATTTTAGTACAGGGTCTACAGAGTCTACAGGGTATAAAGGGTCTCACTACTAGGTCGGACTTGTAGTGATTCTCCTGTTTTCAAACTCCCAAGTGTTTGGATTACAGGCACGTGCCACCACACCTAGTCTCAATTACCAGCTCAGCCGCCCTGGGGGGTGGAGCCGGCATGGCGCACCAGGCATCAAACCCCGGTTGCTGCGCTCTGCCTGCCGCCGCCGTAGTCCGCTGAGTTATCAGGCCAGCCCTTCACTTGATACTTAAAGAAATCTTTTTTTATCACACTCAGTAACCCCAATCCTGTCTTCTATATTTGATATTCTGTCCTCACTTTGGCTTGTTCTGCTACTCAGTGGATTTTAAATCTGGATATCTATCTGAATCAGTTTCTTTCTTTCTTTTTTTTTTTGGTGGAACCAGGGATTGAACTCAAGTCCTTGCACTTGCCAGGGAAGCGCTTATTCCACTGAGCCATCTCCCCGGCCCCTTGAATCAGTTTTTCTTTCTTTTTCTTTTTTTTTGTATTTTAGGGAAGGGTCTAAACACGGGGTGTTCAGGGTCTCACTACTAAATTGGACTCCTAGTGATCCACCTGTTTCCAGCCTCCCAAGAGCTGGGATTACAGGTGGGCGCCCCCACGCCCAGTCTCAATTGCTGTCTCAGAGCGCCCTGGGGGGAGGGGCCAACGTGGCAGGCCCAGGGATTGAACCCTCAGCTCCTGCTTGCAGGCACTTTAATCCACTGAGCTATTTGGCCAGCCCTGAATCAGTTTCACGGATTCCACTTCTTTCCTAAATTGCTCTGGCTGGGTTTGAATTTATACTCCCCCTGCCTCACCCTCCCAGTGCAATGGGACTATTGACATGTGCCACCACGCCTGGTTTGAAGTCCTTTCTAGGGCAGGCCACGTGCATACTTCCTCTCTCAGACACGTACTCTGCTGCCAAGAAGTGCACACCAGGAACCCAGCGGCCCCACATTCACCCTGGGCGGGATATGTGCATGGCTTGTGTCAGGTGGTTGGCAGAGTAGGGCTCACCTTAACTCCATGGGATACTGGGGTGGGCAGGGAATACCGTTTACAAAAGGTCTTCCTCTGTATAGACCAGACAGAAACAGAATGGGAAAGTGAACCCTCACGAAAGGAAAGCTCTTAGTTTAACTGAGAACAGACATTTTCATTTGTCAATCCCACTTTTGTTTTTGTTTTTCATTTGATGTATTTGGTGCAGAGTCTCACTAGGCAGCTCGGACTCATAGTGATCCTCCTATTTTCAGCCTCCCCAGTGCTGGGGTTATAGGAGTGCACCAGCACACCCGCTTCTCGATGGCTCAGCATGCCCGGGGACAGGGCCGGCGTAGCATGCAGGCCCAGGGAGCAAACCCTGGTCCCTGTGCTTGCCAAAGCAGGTGCTTAGTCCGCTGAGCTATCTCGCCAGTCTGACAACCCCCTTTCTTTTGCCAACTCTGCCCTGACTTCTCATGGGAAGATTAACCTTTTTCCTGGCAGTTACTAATGTGAATTGGGTATAATTTATCCCAACCCCAGTGCCAGGAATGAACTCTGATTGTCTTAAGACAGAGTATTTTAATGTGAACCAAAGTAATGATTTAAAATGTATACATAACCCAAGCCAGTAAGATGCAAGGAAATGATTACTGGGGCTTCTCAGAAAGAAAAGCGCTCTCTGGGGGGAGGGAGCATACAAATGAGGAAGGATATAGCATCAAGAGTTCCTGGCAGCCGTTATGCAATCCTGAGGGAGCGTGAGCCTGAGATTTAAATCAATGCTGAGTAAGAGGAGAAATCAACAGGCACAACAGACTGAGACCTAGGCACATTGTTTGAGCTCATATCAAGCCCCACTTGACGTTCACCCCCGCCCATGAATTGTTGTTCAGTTATTTGAGTCACTAAGTCACCTGGGATGCGTTACTAGACATTCAGCGGGGGATATGGATGTGTGAGAATGGGAGGCATGCAGTCGGGCATGTGGTGTCCCAGAAGGAGTGGGAGACCCGCTGAAGCCAGCTGTTCACAAGGGGAGATGCTCTGTGCCCCACCCCACCCCACCCCATGGCATCAGTAAGGCTGTCCTTGCGTAAGTCGGACAAAGACGAGTCTGTCTCAGTTCACTCTTGCTCCACTAGTCTCAGTTCCTGTCTACAAAATGAGGATGTTGGATTTGGTGAGTTCTGAGGCCTGTCTGGTTCCAGTGCTCTGTGTGTCTTTGTCTCTGTGGAAAAATCACAGGCTTCTGGGTTTGGGGGTTGGTTTGGTTTGGTTTTTCCAGTGCAGGAGATTGAACCCAGAGCCTCACATATATGACTGAACTGAGGTACAAAACCAGTCAAAAGCACCGGAACTTTGGATTTCTGTAATCTCAGCCTCCTGAGTGCTGAGATTACAGGCATGTACCACCACGCAAGGCCATAAATAAAGTTTTATTGGAACACAATAGTGCTCTTTTTTTCTTCTACATTTGGCTCAGGGTTGCTAAACAGGGAAAAAAGCACTTTGGAACTTATAGACCTGAGTTCAAATCCTGCCAGCATCTACTATGCAACATCAACCCAGTAACTTCTCCTCTCTGAGCTTCAGTTCCTCAGCTATAAAATGGGCTATCCATTATATCTTTCACACAGTGATTTTTCTGAGGACTAAATGAAGTATCACATATCAAGGTATTAGTACAGTGCTCAGTATGTGGTACTTGCTTTATAAATGTAGGTTCATCCCATTGCATCCCACTGCCTTTCTCTAAATAGAAGACTAAGGGTTTGGTACCCATGGCCAGTGGGCCAGGTCTGGTCCCTGATTTTGTAAGTGAAGCTTTTTTTTTGGGGGGGATGGGGGATCTTTTTGAGACAGGGTTTTGCTGTGCAGTCAGGCTGGCCTTGAGCTCACTCTGTAGTCTAGGCTTGCCTCAAACTCACAGTGATCCTCTTGCCTCAGCCTCCTGAGTGCTGAGATTACAGGCATGCATCACCACACACGACCATAAATAAAGTTTTAGGTTTTTGTTTTTTTTTTTTAACTCCGAATGCCCTCAGGGGTGGTTTGGCTGGCTGGAGTGTTGTGGGGATCGAACTACAGCAACCTGAGGCTGACAGCTTTGTGGAAGCAGCCACTTAAACAACAGAGCTAAGGCCAGGCCCCTTTAAATAAAGTTTTATTGGAACATAATAGTGCTCTTTTTTTCTTCTATATATGGCTCAGGGTTGCTATACACGGAAATGACTGATCCCTGTGACAAAGACTGCATATACCACAAAGCCTAAAATGTTTACCTTATTCTCCTTTACAGAATGAACCAGCAGAATCTTGGTGTAGGGTAAATCTTTGAACTAGCTTAAGAGGTTTTGAGCATTAGTCAGGAAGTCAGGGAACTATTGTGCAGATGCAAAGGAATTTCTTGATGTCCCTTCAAGCCTATCATAATGACTGTGGTGACACAGAGACTGTCATTCTGCGAGTGGTGGCCACTCTTAGAAGAGAAAGCCCAGTACAGTAAAAAGAAAATGAAACAAACTGGGCATGGAGGCGCATGCCTGTAATCCCAGCACTCAGGAGGCTGAGGCAGGAGGATTGTTAGGAGCTTGACACCAGCCTGGGCTACAAAGTGAGTTTAAGGCCAGCCTGAACTGCATAGTGAGACTCTGTGTCAAAAAGACAAAAAAGGGGTGTCAGGGAGATGGCTCAGTAGAATAAGTGCTTCCCTGGCAAGTGCAAGGGCCTGAGTTCAATCCCCGGTTTCGCCAAAAAAAAAAAAAAAAAAGAAAGAAAGAAAGAAAGAAAGAAAGAAGAAAGAAAGAAAGAAAAAAGATAAAGGAAAACAAAAGGGAGTATTGGAGGAAAGGGGACAAGCCAGGCTGCCTCTCTAGAAACACACACACACACACACACACACACACACACACACACCATAGTTTGAAGAAATTATCAGAGATGTTTGTAAGTTTTAAAAAATGGTGCAGTGTTTCTCAGGTTCTGATCTAGCGTATGAGGAAACAACCTCCTCTGGGCTGCAACTCTTCCCTGACGTGGCTCCTAGACAGCGCTGCCGACGGCAGGGTCAGCATTGCTTGGTCATGAGATGCTCACGGGATCCCAGCACTGCCCATTTGGAATCGAGCTTCATGCCTGGAGCGAGCTCCGCCACTGTCCAGGACAACTTACAGTCTTCCCTGCACATGTGATCACCGTGCACACCGCCTCCTCCCGGGCGCGCGTGGCTCTTCCGAGCTAGACTGCTCCCAGTTGTGCGCAGCAGCCGTCCACTCAACTCTGCGCAAGCTGCAGCCCTCAGAGCCGGCAGTAGGTCCATCTTCGTAGAAGATATAATCACTGGTGACTTAGCTTTCTTCTCTAATCAGATACCGGGAGGTTCACATGCCTCTGAACAGTATGCTGGGGTTTTGGTTTTGTTTTTAGCCAGACATGCCTTGTTGGGATGTCGCTCAGGCCCAGAGGCCTTTGTGTAAGTAACAAAACTCCCTATAGGATTTTGACCTTTGTTCTGTGAGAAAAATTCTCTTTTTTTGCAGAACCAGGGATTGAACTCAGGCCCTTGTGTCCCATCTTCTTCCTAGAACTCAGACTGAGGCCCTTTACTTCTACCTTACTGGGAAATAGCTTTGGTTATTAACTTGCTCTTTTTCTCCTTCCTTTCTTTCCTGCTGTCTCCCTCCCTCCTCTCTGCCTCCCTTCTTTTCTCTCTCCATCCCTTCCTTCCTCTCTCCCTCCACCTTTCAGATATGTGAAAACAGAAATACGAGCTGAGGCTGATAGCACACGCAAGGCTGAGGCAGGAGAATCTTGAGCTCAGGACCAGCCTGAACTTCCTGGAGACAGAGAGAGAGAGAGAGAGAGAGAGAGAGAGAGAGAGAGAGAGAGACAGAGACAGAGACAGACAGATAGACAGACAGACACAGAGAGAGAGAGAGAGAGAGAGAGACAGAGAGAGACAGAGAGAGAGACAGAGACAGAGACAGACAGATAGACAGACAGACACAGAGAGAGAGAGAGAGACTCAGAAACATACGAGCTGTTGAGCTGTTTATGGCCACTATATTCTGCATGTGTTAAGCCTTTTAGTCCTTGTCACTATCTCATGAACTTGGTAATGTTATGATCCTGTTTTAGATGACGAAATTGAGACACAGTAAATAATTTGCCTAAGGTCTAAGGCCGCATAGTTGGTCAATGCAGTGGTTGATAGTGATGTTCTAGCCAAGGCTTTCTCTAGTTCATAACCCCTGTACTTTTCCGTTTCTCTGGACCACACACACACACACACACACACGCATGCACGCACACACGCACACCAATACTCGCTGATCGGGAGGACCTGGCTATGGAAAGATTCTTCAGCAGGGCGCAACCTGGGTGGGCCTCTGGAGGTGTGTGCATCTACTCTCCCAGCCCTGAGGGTGCCCCTTTCTGCTGTGCTCTGCCCCCGCCCCTGGCTGACTGAACCTCCCTCACTGCAGCTTTTGCTTTCCAGTGATGATCATGCAGCCCGTGACCTGTCCTAACCTGGGTTCCACCAGGATCTGGTCAGGGCTGCTTGAACACTTGAGCTCCCTGGAGGTTCTTCCTGTGCTCCAGAGTTGGTGGCTTCCTGGGTGGAGTTCTCTGTCAGTGAGGCTTGCTGGTGTGCACTGGGACCGGCAGTCCTGACACAGAACCTAGGTGGGAAAAGGTGGTAGCTGAGCAACACTCTCACGCTAAACTAGGAGCTCTGGGCGAGGGGAGACAGAGGGATTACAAGCCTGGAAGGGATCACAAACCATTTACTCCAGCAGCCCCAGTTTATAGATGAGGAAACTAGAGCCTGAGCGGCAGTGTGACCTCCCTCGCACCCCATCGGCTCCTGGAAGCATCGCAAGCCAAGTCCTAGGTCCCCTTCTGTGCATCGAGCAGGAGAATCCTTTACTGTTCTGCAGCTGCCTCAGCACCAAGAGCTGGTGGGCATTGGCTTCTTTCTCAGCACAGCCTTTCTCATTAAACACGTGACACAGGGCCAGCCAAATAGCTCAGCAGATTAAAGCCCCTGCAAGCAGGTGCAGGGGCCAGGGGTTTGATCCCCAGGCCTGCTGTGCCAGCCCTGCCCCCAGGGCATGCTGAGACAGTCATTGAGACTGGGCATGGTGGTGTGTGTGCCTGTAATCCCAGCTCTTGGGAGGCTGTAAACAGGTGGATCACTACGAGTCTGTTCTAGTAGTGAGATCCTGAATACCCTGTAGACCCTTCCCTAAAATAAAAAAGTAAACAAAAAAACATGAGACACAAATGCAGCAATAACAGGCCTCTCTTGCTTTGGTCAGTCACTGAATAGTGTGACCCTCTTGTCACAAGAGGGACATGAGATGTCTCAAGAGGTAGCCACTTTTTGAAGAGTACTGTATTTGGGCTGGGAACGTAGCTTGGTGGTAGAGTGCTTGCCTGCATACATGAGGTGCCAGTGGCCCTGGGCTTAATTCCCAGTCTCTAGGGGGAAAAAAGGTAGTATATTTATATGAATGTACACCAGAGAAATATGTAAGTAGGTGCCAAATCTATTTATGTTTGTTACACTTGTATATGACTGCTTAGGAGGAAGCTCAATAAATAAAAAATATATTCAGTAAAGAATAACATGGTAGTCTGTGAATTGGAAAAAATGCTATGTAAATCCCTGACGTTTGGAAAATATTATTCTGCAGAGTATCAACAATTCAGGAATAAAGGCTCACACTAGGGCCTCGTCCATAATGCAAAGATAACACTCCCGCCTCATTAAGTATCAAAGAAATACTAAGCAAAACTGCAAGGAAATGCAACTTTCCATCCTGCCGGCTGGTAAAGATTATAAAGTGTGCTCACACTTCAGCAGCACACATACTAAATTTAGAGTCATGCAGCGTACTCCCATGGTCCCTGGGTGTGATGCCGTGCAAATCCTGATAAATTCTGTGAGATTATTGTGTGAGTAATCAAGTTGGTGTTAGTTTTTGAAGCAGAAAAAAAGGGGAGAGGGAAGTGAGATTTCTGAGACTAAGTAAAAATTCTGTTGTCTTGAATACTAATTGAAAATTTCACTTTGAACTCATGGTAGTTTAAATTTATGCATTTTCCAGCTTTGTCCAATGGGAAAAAATAGACTAATGATGAACCCAGAAGAAAGAACTACCTCTAATAACCTTCTTGAGGTCTCCAAATGCTGTTTACCACTAAAAAGAATCAGGGCTCTTTAGAGAAATGGCTGATATGTGTTTATATATGGCTGAGAAAATATGTAAGTTCAGAATATCTCACCAAATAAAAGCAAGCAACAAAGCTATCTAAGACCACTAGATGGATAGCCTAAGG
>NW_004524648.1:3086424-3093307 GCF_000260255.1 Octodon degus | reverse complement strand
TTGAACCGCGGCTCCTGTGCTCTGCTTAGCTTAGCTTGTTCTAAGTAGGTGCTTTAGACCACCGAGCCATCTCACCAGCCCTATACTAAAAGTAATTTAGAAGAGTAACATTTTATTAGTTATAGTAACTAATACTTTTTCAGAGACAAGATATCTGACACCCACAAGTTAAAGGAGAAAAGTTTTATTTTAGTTAACAGTTTGTAGAGATTTCAATCTATAGTCAGTTGGCTAGGAGGCAGGGCAACCTGGAAAAGGGGCCTGGCAGAGCAGAAACAATTCATGACATGGCAGGTAGGAGGCAGCAAAGCAGCAGCGGCAGCAGCAGCAGCGGCAGCAGCAAGCCTCCCTTTCCCGTTTATTCCATCCAAGCTACAAGCCTACTGGTTTGTGTTACCCACACCCAGGGTGGGCCTTTCCATAATCCACACTCAAACTATGATAGACTAATCAGTAGACTACTTTTGTTATCACATACCATTAATCCATTTTCTTTCTTTCTTTTTTAATGTATTTGGTACAGGGTCTCACTATGCAGCTCAGGCTTGTAGTGATCCTCCTGTTTCCAGCCTCCCCAGTACTGGGATTACAGGCATGCGCCACCATGTCCAGTCTCGGTGGCAGGCTCAGCACACCTGATTGTGGAGCTGGTGAGGCAGGTGGTGCCAGGGATTCAATGCTTGTCCCTGCGCTTGCCTAAGCAGGAACTTAGTTTACTGAGCTATTCATTTAATCCATTTTCATGCACCCTAGATCCAGCCATCTCCAAAAAGCCTCACCTATGAATGCATGTGGCTTCGATAGGAAGAACATCTCAATATAAGACATAACAGCTACTGCTCAAGGGCACTAAGGATTTAACTCGTTATTTTACTTTATTCTTTTTTTTTTTTTTTTTGCTCTGAATGCTTTCAGGGCAGGTTTGGCTGGCTTGAGTTGTGGGGATCAAACCACAGCAACCTGAGCCTGACTGCTTTGTTGAAGCAGCCACTTAAAGAACTGAGCTAAGGGGCAGGCCCCCTATTCATTTATTTTTGAGGCAGGGTCTTGCTGTGTAGATCAGGTTGGTCTCGAATTCATTATGCGGTCTAGGCTGGCCTCAAACTCATGGCAATCCTCCTGCCTCAGTTTCATAAGTGCTGGAGTTACAGGCATGTGCCACCATCCCTAGCCTAACTCCTTACTTTAAAAAAAAAAAAAAGTAAAAGATAAATAAGCTGTAGCTCATGGAAGAGCACTTGCCTGCATGTGCAAGGCCCTGTACTGCAAAAAGAAAAGAATCCAAATTATAGACTGTTATCTTTGGAAATTTAGGAATAGTGATTCAAGAAAGATGCTAATAAAGTTATCAGACAATTGGGAAACGTGAGGGCTGCTAATATTTGATTTTGTTTGTTTGTTTCTTTTCTTCGTTTTGGTACTGGGAATCGAATTCAGGACCTTACACTTGCCGGGCAGGTGCTGTGCTGCTGAGCTACATCCCTGGCCCAGGTGCTGATATTTGGTAACATAAAGGAATTAAGAGGTTAGATATGGTGGCACATGCACATAGTCCCACTGCTTGGGAGGCTGAGGCGTGAGGATTGCCACGGGATTAAGGCCACTCTGTGCTACAGAATGAATTTAAGGCTCATCTGAACTACACAGTGAGACCCTGTCCCAAAAAATCAAAACCAAAACCAATTAAAGAATTAGTAATTTATTGATCATGTTAATTATGTATTAACTATTTAATAATTAACTTCTTAGGGTGTCATCTTGGGGTTTAACCTTGCGCTTGCCAGGTTCCCCAGCCTATATTCCTCAGCCACATGCTATGGTTTTAAAAATCTCTTTAGAGATATTTTATGTCTGGGTTTGCTTCAGAATACTACCAAAGAGGTAGAGAAGAGGATGGGTGGATGGATGGCCTTGAGATTAAGATAGGCATATAAGGTTTCCTCTACTTTTATATATGATTTTTTTTTGTAGTGGGGAGCTAGGGTCTCCCTATTGTAGAGTCCAGGCTGGCCTTGAACGCACAGCGATCCTCCTGCCTCAGCCTCCGGAGTGCTGAGATTACAGGTGTGTGCCACCATACCCAGGCAAGAAACGATCTCTCTTGTACACTGTTGATGGGAGTATAAATTTGGAGGGCAATTTAGCAGTACCTGTGCAAATGTCGGGACACGTACATTTTGACCCAGAAATTCCACTTTTGGGAATGTAACCTGCAGAAAAGCTCACAAGGATGTTCCTTACCACATGATTGGACATACAATGGAAACGGCAAACAATTTTTTAAAATATATGTAATTAAAATTTTATTAAAATACGTCCGAATTTCCATTCCCCAGTTGTCCTGTATCATTTTATCATGAGAATCTCCTTTCTCTTAGTTTTTGTTACCAGAGGTTGCAAACAATGCTTAATGGCTTGCAAGATAGCTGATAGTTCAGTGGTCTAAAGCACCTGCTTAGGCAAACTTAGGCAAGTGTGCAGGGACTGCGGTTCAGTCCCTGGCACCACATGCCATGTGAGCTGGCAAAAAAAAAAAAAAAAGATGATTTAGGGACAGCCAGATAGCTCAGTGGATTAAAGTGCCTTCTTAGGCAGATGCAGGCGCCTGAGTTTGATCCCTGGTCTGCCATGCTGGCCCCGCCCCCCAGGGTTGGCTCAGATGGTGACTGAAACTGGGCATGGTGGCATGCACCTGTAATCCCAGCACCTGGGAGGCTGAAAACAGGAGAATCACTATGAGTCTGTGTAGTGAGACCCTATAGACCCTGTATTAAAATACAAAAAGAAAAAAAGCTTTCAGTGCTCATCAGTAGGTGTTATTTAAATCCTTACCACCAGCAAGAAGAGGCACACCTGCAATTTCTGTAAATAAGGGATATTAGGAAGAAGGAGAAGATGCTCAGTCCTATATAAGCAGAGCCTGCTGAAGAGTGAGAGCTCAGCCAGCGCTGCTCTGCACGACCTGCTCACTCGGATCGCCCTTGACACCGGCAGGCATGGATGCCTTCATGGGGAAACGTAATGAGGTCCTGAAGGTGATGGTGCAGGCCTGGCTGTTACCCTGAATCATTTTGGGAACCCTGATGAGGAAACCAAGGATGCCACACACGCTCAGATGGGAGACACCGTGACACAACAGAGAAAGCTATAGACCTTGGAAGTACTACTGGATGGACTTGACTTACAGCTGTCCCAGAAGGTTCACCACAGCAGGCGGAAACTGCAGGTGCTGGACTGGAGGGATGTACACCTGGGCTTCTGGACTGTAGGGCCCTGAGCGATGAGTACCGCCCACTCAGCAGATGCCAGGAGTAAGGAAACAGGCAAGCCTGGGTTAAGAAAGAGGAAGCCAACCTTGAGAATATTCATACATCTTTGTTTGGAAACCTGGAGTTCGTCTTGTGCCGCCCATTAAGTTACAGCTCTGGGGCCGGCAAGATAGCTCAGTGGACTAAGTGCTTGCTTAAGCAAGCTCAGGGATGGGGATTTGATCCCTGGCACCAGGTGCTGCTCTGGCCCTGCTTCTGGGCGCACTGAGGAGCAACCAAGTCTGGGCATGGTGGTGCACACCTGTAATCCTAGCGCTGGGGAGGCTGAAATGCTCCCCAGCAGGATCACTACGAGTCTGAGTGTGTAGTAAGACCCTGTACCAAATACATTAAAAAAAAAAACAAAAACAAAAAAAACAGAGCTGTAATTTTTTTTTTTTTTAGACAAGGTCTCACTATGCAGTTTGGGCTGACCTTGTGGTCACTTTTTATAGCCCCCTGGCTGGCCTTGAACTCTCAAAGATTCTCCTGTCTCAACCTCCCGAGCGCTGGGCTTACAGGTATGTGTCCCCACACCCAGTTCTGGGGTGCATGGTGGGTGACTGCATACAAGGCCAAGAAGGCATGCCTAAGGATCCTGGGCCGAGACCACATGACAAGCAGGGCCGGGGGGTTTACCAGGTAGTTGCTTATGCCTCTGAGATATCTCCCCAGCCCCAGCTCTGCCTCTTGGAAATGGTCTAGAGAGAAAAAGGCTCCAGCACACCTGTACTGTGAGGTGATGATTACGTCCAGGGCTGTCCTTACAATCCTTTTTTTTTGGATTTTAGGGGAGGGCCTATAGGGTGTTCAGGGTCTTACTACTAGATCAGACTCCTAGTGATCTGCCTGCTTACAGCCTCCCAAGAGCTGGAATTACAGGTGGGCACCGCCACACCCAGTGCCAATTGCCATCTCAGTGAGCCCTGGGGTGAGGCCAGAACGGCAGGCCCAGGAATCAAACCCTCAGCCCCTGCACCTGCTTGCAGATGCTTTAATCTGCTGAGCTATTCTGCTGGCCCTTGTCTTTACAATCCTGAAGCGTCTGTGTGCTGTGGACCTGGACTCTGTCCTTGAGCTGCATATGTTTAGTAAATGGGGTCAGAAGAGCATGGATGTGTTTTTTTCCTCAGCTCAAGAAGATGGTGAATCTTCACACATTTTACTTTAGCAGCCTGAGTCCAGAAGTGTTTACTTTGGACTTGAAAAACAAGTGGCATTTCTACCTCCAGGATTTCACTTAGGACAGTTACAAAGTATCTGGGAGCTTCATGTGAGGAAGTCTTCTTCCTGCCTGGAATTTGCATAAGAGCTTCAGGAGCCAGACCTTCTTCCAGGTGCTCTCCTTGAGGTCAAGTCCACCGAAGGAATCTGACTTGAAGCATCTGTCCCAGTGTGCAAGCACAAACCAGCTGAGGTCCCTGAGTCTTAGGAAGTTTTCCGTGAAATCTTTCACTCCTCAGGCCCCCTGGGGTCTGCTACACAAACTGGCCAGCACCCTGGGGACCCTGGTCCTCGAGCACTGTGAGATCAGATTCCTTGTCATCTTGCTCTCCCTGAGATGCTGCTCCTGACTTCCAGTTGCTATGGGAACCACTTTTCCCTGAGTATCCCTTAGGTCCTGCTGTGCTTAACCACTAGGCTAAGCCAGTTAACCCTGAGCTGTATCCTGCCCTCCTGCCCCCCTGGAGAGCTAAGAGTCTAATATTCCAAAGCAGTTCATGTACCCTGAGTAATTTCCCTGGGTCTGTGCTGAATTGGCAGAGGTCCTGAAGGCTGCAAGGCCATCTGTTAGGATCCAGAGCTGTCTCTATGCCTGATTTACGCATGATATGCCAGTTCTGTAGGCTGGAGTCCAGTGGAAATGGAGAAGTCACAGGAGCATCGCCATCTCGGTACCAATAGATGCTACAGTTGTGTGCATCCCCAACTCGGTGATCCTATTTTCTTAATCTTTGGACCACGCCCCCAAAGCCCCTGGGCTCACAGGTAGGGTTTTCAGGAGCTGACTGGATCATGGGGACATGATACTCATCAGTGAATTAGTCCCCTGTGTTGGTAGCTTACTGTGATGTTAGGAGGCAAAGCCTGGTCAGAAGAGGTGGATCCCTGGAGGTGTGGCCTAGAAGACTGTCTCCCTCCTTCCTCTGCGAAGCTCTCTCTGCCTCCCACAGCCAGCTCCTGAGCTTTTCTCTTCTGCCTCATACCTCTGCCGTGCCAGCCTGTGAACTGAATTTAACTTCTCATCTTTGAAAAAAAAAAAGGGGGGGGATATTAAGTAAGTCCTGTTACATCTATATAATGGAATGCTGTGAAAACATTAAAAAAAAAAAAAAAGAGGAGATCCACACCCATAATATAATAAAAAGTAAATATTTTATCTTTGTCTTTAGTTCCTGGTGCAGAGTTCCTAAAACCCTTGGAATTTACAGCCCATTTTATGTTAATGAGATGACGCACAGTACAGGGTCATAGGGCTGGGCTAGTTAGCTTCTCCAGGGTAGCTAGTGACCAGAAAAACCAACTCAGAGATTAGAGGCCAGAGCTTTCAGGGCTCAACCCCAGAGAGGGGAGGAACTGGAGATTTTATACAATAACTGATGGCCAGTCATCTAATCAGTAATTCTTACATAATGAAATCACCATACAAACCCTAAATGAAAGAGTTCTGCATTGGTGTACACAGCGAGGAGAATAATTTTCCACTCACAGGTGCAGAAGCTGCTGTCCTTATAAACCTCATAAACCTTGTCCTGGGTAACTCATCACTGGCATTTCATTTATATCCTTTGTACTAAGTTGTAAATGGAGTATCTTTCTGGGTTCCAGGGTCCATCTAATGAACTGTTAAATCTGAGGAAGAGGGCTAAAAATGTAGCTCAGTATGTGCTTAGCGTATGTGCAAGGCCCTGGGTTCAACCCCTACTCCCAAAGAAAAAAGGCCTGTGGGACAGGGCTGTGGGAACCCCTAATTTGCTGAGCAGAACAGTGGACAGTAGCCTGCAAAAAAAACATTTTCAATCTGCTCTGAGGTGTATCAAAAGGCAAAGACATAGAAAGACTTTTTTTAAAAAATAGGATGATTGGAGGACTTATAGTACCTGTGTCAAGATCTACTGTAAAACTTTGGAAAATAAGATAATGTGGAGTTGCCAAGAAAATAGATTTGGGCCAGGGAAATTGCTCAGTAGAATAAGCACTTGCCTGGCAAGTGCAAGGGCCTGAGTTCAACCCCTGGTTCCACAAAAAAAAAAAAAAGAAAGAAAGAAAGAAAGAAAGAAAGAAAGAAAATAGATTGCACATGAACAGGATGAAAGATGCACCAGAGCTGGGAATATAGCTCAGCCAAACAGTCCCTGCCTGGCAAGCATGAGGTTGTCAGTTCAATTCCTGATATTAAAAAAAAAAAAAGACATCAGAAATAGATCCATACTTTTATGTGTGAAGGACCACCTGAGTGACTCTCCTTGAAAGAGGAGCAATTATTTTCATTTCGGCTGTGCCTGACCTTATTTCCATGTATTAATAGGTACAGAGCTGCCTAGGACTTTTCCTTATCCCTTCAATTGGCCTTA
>NW_004524648.1:3053870-3086175 GCF_000260255.1 Octodon degus | reverse complement strand
AGCTTGTTCTAAGTAGGTGCTTTAGACCACTGAGCCATCTCACCAGCCCCCTGCTGCTCTTTAATATGAGCCAGGTTGAGACAGGACAAAGAGCCAATGCTCCATGCTGTTGGCTGGGATCGAGCCTTGAGATAGAGGCTATGAATTCCTGGGGCTTGAAAGATTACACCTCAGAGCTAAAGCACCGGACCCCAAAACATTAGATACTATCTCAATAGTATAAAGGAAATTACTTTTTCTGCATATGCTTCTCTCTGCTTATGACAGTAAATGCAGGCCTCCTACCGAGCTCAGCTCACAGTACTCACCTACTTCCTGCTATTCTCAGTCATTCATCCTGAAGCCACTCCTCCTTCATGACTGAATAAAACCTGCATTCGGTCCTGGGTCAAGGCCTTTGTTCAAGATAGCCATCACCATGGCTGGACTCAGGACCCCTTAGCTCCCCACGACTATAAATATGCCTTAGTGTCTTTATTCTTGCCGTGGGTTGCACTGGAAGTGGTAGATTGGAATTAACTTGGTGGGATTCCAATAACTTATCCATGGGATTGCAAATATAAACTTCCTGGACCGATACGAGGACCAAAAAAGGGCTCCCTATATTATCGTCAACTGGTTTTTGACAAAGCTATCACAGTAGTAAATTGGCAAAAAAAATAGTATTTTTACTACCTGGTATTGCAATAACTGAATACATGGGGGGAAATGCACTTCCATTTGACACCATACCCTAAAATTATTTAGAAGTAGATTATAGGCCTAAACAGAGATCTAAGACTTTTTTTTCAGTGCTGGGGATGGAACACCACAGCCTTGTACTGAGAGGCTGACACAGTAACTGTTCTCTTGTTGCTGGGACAAATACCCGACACTCAAAATGAAGAAAAGAAAGGTTTATTTAGCTCACAGTTACTGGAGGGTTCAGTCCCTACTCAGCTGGTTCCAAGGCAGAGGGGCACACAGTAGAGGGAACCTTTCATGGTGGTGGCAAAGAGCAAGAAAGCAAAGGGAGTGGCAGCAGCTCAGGCAGCTAACTAGCCTTGCTCCTCTCCTTATATTGTAATGCAAATTACCTGCTTCAGGACAGCTGCAATAATCATAAATTCCAGAAGCCACCCCTGACTACATGAGGCTTTGTTCTGGGATGACACCTACACCCAAACCATAACAGATGCATCCCCAGCTCTTTCTTTGGCAGGGGTACACACATTCTTAAAATCTTAAGGCAAGGTCTCACTAAATTGCCCAGACTGACTTCGAACATGTGATCTTGCCTCAGTCCCTACAATATCTAGGGTTACAGGCATGTACTACCATACCCAGCCTAACACCTAACACTATTAAACTTCTAGAAGAAAATGAGGGAAAAAAATCTTTATATGACTGCTTACAATCACCAAAATTTAACACATTATACGACTGAGTTTTTTTGTACCAGAAATCAACCTTGGGGGGCTGGGGAGATAGCTCAGTAGAATAAGCACTTGCCTGGCAAGTGCAAGGGCCTGAGTTCAATCCCCGGTTCCACCAAAAACAAAAAACAGAAACAGAAAATCGACCTCAGGATCTCACACTTGCCAGGCAGGTGCTGTGCCGCTGAGCCATATTGCTGGCTAAACAATTGAATTTTATTATATCATACCTCAATAAAGCTAGAAATAAATAAACTGTGGATGTGGGGTTCCACTCCCAAGATTCTGAAAGAACTGATACTCGATGAGGCTTTAAACAAGTCTGACTAGCTCACCCAGCTAAGTCTAAATCTGTGGCTAGAACTCTTGCCTTAGAGAACTAAAGCCTGTGAAAGAACTACTGAAAAGGAAGAGCCTCAGTTTTGTGTTTACACCTTCAGCTCTCAGATGCCAGCCCCACTTCTCCCAGGTAGCCTCCTTCTTTGGACTACTCTCCTTTCATTCTCTTCCTCACCCAGAGCTGCCCTACTGAACTCAGACAACAAAAGGAAGCAAGGTGGAAGGCATTCGTGTGAGTGTGAATTACTGGTAGCCAACTTGTGCTAAGCTGCTCCCTTGTTCATGTAAAGGAATTCTTTTAAAGAGTTCCTAACCGCATGAGCCTCAAAAGTGTCTTCCCACTCTGCCTATTGGATAACAGAATGGTTCTGTTTTGAGATGATTTGAGGTTCAAACTTGTGGCACATGCCTGTAAACCCAGCATTTAGGAGGCTGAGGCAGAAGGATTGTAGTAAGTTTGAGACCAGGCTGGGCTACAAAGTGAGCTCAAGGTCAGCCTGAACTACATAGTGAGACCCTGTCTCAAAAAGACAAAGAAGGGGGATGACTAGATAGCTCAGTGGACTATAGCGCCTGCTTAGACAGAGTGCAGTGGCCAGGGTTCGATTCCTGGCTTGCTGTGCCGGCCTTGCCCCTGCCCCTGGGGCGTGCTGAGGTAGTGATTGTGACTAGGTGTGGTGGCACACACCTATAATCCCAGCACTTGGGAGGCTGAAAACAGGAGGAGTCCAATCTACGTAGTGAGACCCTGTAGACCCTGTCCTACATACAAAGACAAAATAAGTCAGCGGATTAAAGCACTTGCAAGCAGGTACAGGTGCCGGGGGTTTGATCCCCAGGCCTGCCATGCCAGCCTTGCCCCCTGGAGTGTGCTGAGACAGCAATTGAGACTGGGCATGGTGGTGCATGCCCATAATCCCAGCTCTTGGGAGGCTGTAAACAGGCGGATCACTAGGAGTCTGATCTAGTAGTGAGACCCTGAACAACCCTGTAGGCCCTTCCCTAAAAAATACCAAAAAAATAAATAAATAAATAAATAAATAAATAAATAAAATAAAAAATACCAAAAAGAAAAAAAAGAGTCTTATGTGCTGACTCTGCTCCATACCTGGTTAGGTTCTGGGCCAGTGGGAGGAATAAAAGGTGCCAGCAGGCCAGGAGTATCTGATCCTTGTAGTCCAGGGAGGGCTGTGGACTTGAATAGCCCTGGAGTTAATAACAGAGGAGTGTGACAAGAGTGGGATTAAGGAAAGACCTTCTGTAGGCAGTCATGCCTAACTGGGCCTGGGGAAGGGAAGGCTTCAGAGAGGAAAATCACGGGTGTGCTGGGCTCTGACTGGTGTGAAAATCTCCTCAGGAAGAGGAGAAGCAGCAAGTCCGAGAGGGCCAGGAAGGACTGGGAAACAGGAAGTGTCACTGTGGCTGCATCAGAGATGGCCTGAGCGTTCTAGAGGGTGTCTTAGTGTGTGTGTGTGTGGGGGGGGGACAGAAACTGAGACCAGAGACTTCAAGTATTTTATTTCAGAGGTTGTCCTGGGAAGCAGGAATAAGGAAGACACAGGCAAGAGAAAGCCCACAGAGAGAGTCCTTGTTGACTGATTCTCATTTAAGAGGTCCTCACGTCTACTGCTCATTCCTGTTGACCAATCGAGCAACAGGGGCAAAATATGAGTCAAAAAGGGCCTCCAAAGGTAGGAGCATGTGGTACTTGTGTGTGTGTGTGTGTGTGTGTGTGTGTGTGTGTGTGTGTGTAGCTGAGGCTAGAACTCAGAGCCTCGTACATTGTAGGCAAACCCTTTACCACTGAGCTATATCACCACTCTATTTATTTATTTTATTTTTTTGAGACAGGGTCTCACTGTGTAGGTCAGGTTGGCCTAGAACTCATGGTAATTCTTCTGCCTTAGCGCCCAGAGGGATGACAGGCCTAAACTACCACACCTGGCTTTGTCTTACTGTTTTTGAGGTAGGGTCTCAGTATTAGTTAAGGCTCGCCTTGAATTTGCAACCCCTCTGGCCCAGCCTCCTGAGGAGCTGGGGTAACAAGTGTGTGCCCATATCTGCTAGCTTTGAGATACCCCTTGGGGAGGGGGTGTTAACTTCCCCCTCGGAAGTTTCAATCTGAGCTGCCCTTGAGAGGTTGGTGACTAATAAAAAGGCGTTGGGTAGAAAAATGGAGACTACTGAGGGTGCCAGGAGCTTGAGGTGAGACCCAGTCGCCCATGGGAACTGAATATTAAAGCTGCATCAGAGATTCAGATTGATCAAGGGCAAGCAGCATGGGACACAAAAGACACCTCCTGCAGAGACAGGGAGGACTGGCTGGGGGACTGAATGGGTGCTCTAAGCAGAACAAATTCAGGAAATGATGTTGGAAAAGTAGGTTAGGGTCGGAGCAACCACTGTGAAGAGACTCGTATGCTAGACTATAAAGTCTATGCTTAAGTTACCTGGCCCTGGCACCTCATAGGTACCTAACAAATATTTACTGAATGAATAAATGACAAATGCACATGGGCTACACTCCAGCAAAGCTGCTGGCATTTAGAAGCCAGCAGACTAGCAGTGTGACCTCTAACCTCTTTGGCCTTCTATTGTCTTTAAAAGTGGCAACCTTCTTTATGGGGTTGTTGTGAGAAATTAGATGAGATCAAAGATGTGTGGCTACTAGAAATGTGGACTCAATAAATGTCAGCCACCCTGCTCCTGTCCCCATGATAACCCGGAAACCAAGTAATAAAGCTGAACTATCTACCAGCTGGAGACAATGAAGGCTGCTCCTGGGATCTGTTTACAGAAGATGTATGCTGGTGTTTCCAGCTATATTGGTCCTGGTGGAAAAAATTAGTGGTTTTGGTAACAACTTCCTTGGGCCAAAGGGGAATCATACCAGTGCTTTAATTAAAGGATAGAGTTGAAACGACCCTCCCAGGGAACTTACACATTGAGAAATGGATGTTCATAGTAACTTACAAATTTCTTTTTCTTTGTGCATTTAAATATACATAGTGAAAGATCTTTCGATCAATAGGTTATTGACCAGAGTCATCCATCACTGTGGTGCTGCATTTTCTGTCCCCTTCTGCGATGTTAACCAGCCAGGATGCCTGCAGACTCCATTTGATGGGCACACTGGCAGGTAATAGGCACTGGGGCCTCCTCAGTCCTTTCTGGTAGGGGAGGTTGTGGTGGGCTTTGGGGCTTCCGGAGTGGATCTAAGGTTGAAAGAAGGTACTCTTCAGAACTAGGTGAAGGATTCAGAAATCATTTCAACTGGGGAATATTCAATGAGCATTATTTTTTTATTTTTTGGTGTTTTTTTAAACAGGGTCTCACTATCAAGTGTTATTTATTTGTTTACTTATGAGACAGGGTCTCCCCATGCAGTTGAGACCAGCCTTGAACTCATCATGGAGCCCAGGCTGGCCTTGAACTCCTGGTGATCCTCTTGTCTCAGCCTCCTAAGTGCTGGGACTACAGGCATGCATCCCCAGACCAGCTTCAAATAGTGTATTTTAATTTCCCTACAACCATCTGGCATAAAGACAAATACTGTGAAGATTCATCCAGTGGAACTCTAAGTTAGAAAAAAAAAGAAAATGAAAAAGGAAGGAGGGATAATCAGACAGGCAAGAAAGGAATTCCAGAGTCAAGAAGCCTCTGGGGGAAGCAACACCTGCCCTAGTCCTGAATGATACACAGTAGACAGCAGGATTGGCAAGGTGGGGAATGCATTCACCTGTCTGTTTATTCATTCATTCATTCATTCATTCATTCATTCATTCATACCTTCATTCACTTTTTTCCTTCAATAATTATCAACCATCCCTATAGCATTATTTCCAAGCAGCAGCTGGAATACAGAGTGGAAAGACACAATCCCTTTCCTTGTACAGTTCTTAGAGGAAACAAAAGGTGTCACCAATAACAATAATAAAGCAAAAGGAGGGTAAACAAAGAAAGATGGGCAGGGATCCAAACAAGAGGGAACACAAATAAGAAGCAGAAGAGCTGGAAAAGGCTTCTCAGAGGTGAGGTCTCCAGGCTGCATGGAACTTTGTATGTATGTAGGGGTAAAACAGGAGTTCCAAGAAGAGGAAAATGCACACAGAAAAAAAGCTAGAAAATGGGCATGTGGCAAATATCTGTAATCCCAGCAGTCAGGTGGCTGAGACAGGAGGATAGTTGTGAGTTAGAGGCCAGCCTAGGCTTCATCGTGAGTTCGAGGCCAGCCTGAACTACAAAGTGAGATTCTTTCAAAAACACTACAGGAAAAAAAAAAAAAAAAAAAAAAAGCTAGGTCTTGGGAGGGAGGAAGACTAATAATTAATAAAGCTAAAATATAGGAGGAAGACAGGTAGCTGGGTAGAGACCAAACCCCTGACTCCTGTAGGACTGCTGTGCCATGTAAAGGAGCCTGTATGTGGTGGGGAGGGTTTTGAGCAAAAGCACTAGCAACATCTCAGAAGAAATATCTTCTTGAGGGGTGAACTGAAGGGTACTGCAAAGTGTGCCGAGGGTGGTTTGTGTGGATGGCTCAGATGACAAGTGAGTGGCAGGTCACTAGAGTGTAGCTTCCAGTCCCCAAAGGGCACAGAAGAGAGGAGAATTCCAGCTACCAAATCACTTCCCCTCTTAAGAGTATCAATTTCCTCATCTTTGAAGAAACCCTCACCTGGCAAGGAGAAAGGAATTTATCAGGGCCCCTTGGGAGTCAGCCGGTGACCTCACGCAGCACCTTGGGAAAAAGGAAAGGAAACAAGAGCAGCGCAGCCAGGCCACCAGGCACCTCTTCCCTGCTTCTAGTTTTCTTTTCTCTTTGGAGAGGCTGTAAAAAGGAGATGCTGTGGAGGGTGCTCTGCTAGGTCTAGGCCCCTGAGTGACGCATGGTTTGACTCAGTAACACGGGAGTGCCCTCAGCTCTGAAGTCACCCGGGAGTCTCCGGAGCCACATGGAAGCGTCACCCTTGCCAACTTCTTCAAAAAATCTCTAGTGAGCTGTGGAAAGAACGGTTAAAGAGTTTTAGAAACCAAAGTTTTATCCCCAGCTTTGCATTAAGCTGCTGTCTTTTGATAAATTCGGGCGCAGGGCGATGCAGCGGATCAGCAGCCCTTCGACACCTGTGCTCGCCGCCGCGCCTCGCGCCTTTCTCGAACCTTTTTCTCGTTGCTTCTGGCCGCCCTCCTAGACAGAGCAGGCCAGGCTGCCGTGAGCCGGGCGGCGGGAGAGCGGCGCCCACTGAGGGCGCCCCCGCGCGCTCGCTCGCTCACCCCGGCTCCAGCTGGCAGCGCGGCCCCGCGCTCCGGGGTGCAGAGAGGGGGCGCGGACTGCGCGCTGCGGCGGGAGCTGCGCAGTACCCCCGGCTGGGATGGCGCGAACGCACCGGCCCTCCTACGGCCGGCGCCGGATGTCGCTGCGCCTCTGAGGGGGCAGCACCGCTGGCTCGCGGCTCGGTAAGCCTAGCCCGACTGCCCGGCCGGGGCCCGGCGCCACCGAGGCTCCGCCCTCGCCGCGGCTTGCAGGAACCTGAGCCCGCAGCCGCCGGGCGGCAGACCACGAGCTCCACGCGCGCTGCCCGGGGCGGGCCCAGGGGCCCCGGGCTCCCCGCCTCTGCCGCCGGCGGCTGGCTGCTTACGTCAAGGAGGCAAAACCCATAAGAAAAAAGAAAAAGGCACCAGAGCGGAAGGGGAAAAACTTTTATTTTTTTTTTTCCTCTTTTTCTCACCGGCGCCGAAGCGTTGGTTGGTAATTGCGCCAGTACGGGCTTCCCGGAGCTAGCCTGCCGCAACACCACGCGGCGGCGGCGCGGAGGAGCCCGGCCCGCGGTGGCCTGACGGGGCGCCCAGCATGTGGGACCCGGAGGAGTTCGAGCGCCACTGGCAGGCTGAGTTCCCCGGGGAGCAAGCTCCAGTCATGAGGCTGGAGTCCGTGCTGGACATGGAGCGCGAGCTGGAGTGCTGCAAACTTAACCTGAAGCGACTGCAACAGGTGTTGGCCGAGGAGAAGTTCAAAGTATCGTACCTGGAGACCGCTCTGGCTGGGGAGAAGCTGGACCAAGGCGGCGGGCTTGAGGAGGGCGGCGACAGCCGCAGCGGGGGACCCTCGGCGGAGGAGCGGGTTCCTGCAGGCCAGGAGGAGGGCGCCGCGGCAGGCGGTGGAGACGCCCTGGACCCCATGCGCCAGGACCAGGAGGTGGCGGCGAAGGCCGAGCCAAACCCCAACTTGTGCGTGGACCTTCACCCCAACCCCCCAGTGGCGGAGGGAGGGGGCGCGGTGCTCAGCTTGACCGCCGCCATCCACCGGCAGCTGCTGCAGCCTCGCCTCTTCTTCAGGCCCCGGGAAGACTGCGAGCCCACCGGTTGTGATGAGCCTGTTTCCCACGCGCAGGGAGAGGAGCGATCCTTGGAGACCTGTGCGGCGCGGGGCTCGGAGGAGGGCGAGCCAGATGCCTCCATTGCGGACGATGGGGGTGACAGCAGTGACCACGATTTCGAGATGGTGGATTTGAGCGAGAAATTCACCCTCGGCCACTTAGTGGTGGCCCCCTATCGGCTCGGGACCCGCGATGAGCCGGAGAAGCGGGTGCGGGCGTGCAGCCCCCACCGCTGGATGCATCTGATACCCGGGTGCCGGCGACATCGGCATCAGGGCCGAGACCCAGAACCGGTAGAGGCGGAGACCAAGGACAGCCGGGCCTCCCTCCTGACCGAGGATGAACCCCACAGGCGCCGGGCCCGCGAGCACTTTCCCCATTGGGGGCGCAAGAGGTTCCTGCGTGTGCCAGAGAGGGACTCGCCTAGTCACAGCTCTCCGGAGAGAGGCAGCGACTGCAGCCACAACAGCTCCGACCACGAGGACGGCTCCTCTGCAGGTAGGTACATCTCTCTAGATTCGGGCCCCAGGCCTCCTTCTGTGTGCTAGTTCCCCATCCTTGGTGGTCCAGTTTAACCTCAAGCACCTGGGAAGGAGAGGGTGAGCTTTGCCTCGAATTTAAAGCCACTTGTGGAACTTTAAGAAGAGTGCAAATCGAATCTTGGGTTTGGGCGAGCTCATGAAAGGAAGCATGATGGCGTTGATGAGGGGGTGATGGAATGAGGTGCCTGGCCAGACCAGGGGAGAAACCTCTTACATCAGGCCTCAACCTTTCTAGTGCTTTTGCAGCTCCCTCAACCCCAGCCGCTCCTCCCACTCTTCCTCAGGTTTGCCAGATTCCTTGTGTACCACCCGGATGGGGCCCTGTGCCTTTTAACTCCCCCTTTTCCCCCAGATTCATTAGTGCAGAAGTCTAAATGTTCTACTTTGTTTTTGAATTTACCTTGCCTCCGGAGAGGGCACCTTTTGCAATTTGATAGCCCAGAGAAGGTGATGGATTCTAATTTACATCAAGATGCTGTAGGACTAGAGTGTCCTTGGAGAGAGGAGGCCACTCACTGAACTCAAAAATCACTCCCAAGGGAAAATCTAGAACACTAGGAATCGCCCTGCCTCTGGTGCAGGATTCACCGAGGAAGGGGACATAATGTTCATTACCCCTCCTTGGCTGACTCTTCCTTTCCTAGAAGGCTGCTCTGGGTCTGTCAATTTCCAAGAAGCCTGAGAGCCTGCGAGAAAGGGGAAGGCATAGGATCACAGTTTTCAGCTGGCTTGGTGCCCAAGAGCCTGGCTAATCCAGCACCTTAACTTGATAAAGGACACTGAAGTCCAGAGAGATCAAATGCTTGTCCAGGTGAGCTGGGAGCTTTGGTACAACCTTCTTTCAACTGTTGTTTGCCTCCTCTCTGCCTTCTTTGCTGGAGACAGGGCCTGGTCTTACCATCTTTGAATCCCTTTATGGTGGCTGGCACAGTAGTCAATAAATATTTGTTAAGAAACATGATTATGTTGAATTGAATGGCCAGGTGGGGAGAGATGGCTCAGTGGAATAAGTGCTTCCCTGGCAAGCACAAGGGCCTGAGTTCAATCACTGGTTCTACCGGAAAAAAAAAAAAAAAAAAAAAAAGAATGAATTGAATGGCCAGCCAGCTCTTGATAGATCAGGGAGTAGAAATGGGGTAAGGAGGAAAGGTCAGATGGAAGCGTGGGGTGGCATATGACTGCCCCTTTGCTCCACCTGGCCTCTGGGGTTCCCTTGGCCACACATGGAAAGCATCCATTGGCAGCTGATATGGCTAGGAACTTAAGATGCCTTTCTGCTCAGTGAAGGAAAAAAAAAAGAAAGAAAGAAATCACTGATGCTGGGATTGTTCCAAAATCTCCATTATTAGATCTCATCTGAGTTTACATTTGAATAAAAAAACTGTCCACTCTGCTAAAAGCACATTTGGAAGGTCCATTGAGTCATCTGTTTTGATCAATTACACATATTCATTAGCAAAGATTGGCTTTTGCCACCCTTGCTAGTAACATTTATTATGTGTCCCCTTAACTTAAAGCAAGAGTCTGAAGGTTTCACTCTGGTGCCAAGTTCCAAATGCCTTCAGTGGAGGCTACCCAAGTGGCTCCAGCTGCTTTAGAGCTGGCTCCAATCCCTTCTCCCTTGAGACCCACATCAATCACTCTGTCAGGTGTGCCTAGATTTTCCCCTGGTAGTGATTTTTTTAATTCCACGAGTGGTCTCCTTTCCCTAAGGATATTCTAGCATGTAGAGCACCGTGATACAAATTAGAATCCATCCTCTGGGCTCTCAAATTCCAAAAGATACCCCCTCTGGGGAGATCAATAATAGGCAGATTCTCCTTCTTCTGGACTAAAGGCTCCAGCCAGGGCACTCATCAAGTACTCATGGCTTTGACTAGCGGTGCCAGGGGTGTATTTCAGATGTCATCTTCAAGGTGGACTTGGAGCTGCATACATGTGTGTATACACATGTATATGCATATGGATATGTGTACACGTGTATGCACTCTACAGATGTGTACACAGTACAGGTGTACAGCAAGACACAAGAGTCTTCAAAAATACAGGGAGGCATTAGTGTAAAACCATGAAGGAGGAAGGTTTTAATACTGCAGGTGACAGCCTAGTGGAATCAGTGTAGCAATTGCTAAAAGCATCCTGAGGTCTTTCTTGGCCACCCCTACCTGTCCTGGCTTAGTCTTTTTCATGGTACTCATCAGATTACCACCTTAGATGCTACAGTTTACATATGGATCCAACTCACTTTCTCTAGAGAAACGTGAGTTGCAGGACGGCAGACGTTTTTGGCTGTTCCATTTACTGATATAGCTAGAGTCTGGGATGATGTCTTACATATATGCAGCATTATATGTTCCAGAAGTATTTTTATTTTTTTCATGTATTTTATATGGGGTCTATAGGGTCTCACTACACAGATTGGACTTGTAGTGGTCCTCTTGTTTTCAGTCTCCCAAGTGCTGGTATTAGAGATGTGCACTACTACTCCCAGTCTCAGTCACCATCTCAGCATGCCCCAGGAGGTGTGGCTGGCACCCTGCACAGCATGCCAGGGATTGAACCAGGAAGTATTTTTTCAGTGATCCTTTTTTTTTTTTTTTTTTGAGACAGGGTCATTCAGGTTGGCTTTGAACTCACAATGGGGCCCAGGCTGGCCTTGAGTTCGTAGCAATCCTCCTGCCTCAGTCTCCTGAGTAGGATAACAGGTGTGTGCCATCACATCTGGTGGTATATATTTTTAGTGGGATGGAATAGAATAGAAAACATCAAAGCTGGGGATGTTGCTCAGTGACAGAGACCATGCTTAATGTTTGTGAGCCCTGGGTTTAATACCTAGCACCAAAACCAAAAAGAAAAGTAGCTGGATGGGGCGGCACACCATTAATCATAGCTTCTTGGGGCTGAGGCAGGAGGATTGCAAGTTTGAGAGACCAGCCTGGGTAATTTAGCAAGACTGTATCTCAAAATAAAAAGGGCTGGAGATATAGCTCATGGTAGAATACCCCTGGATTTCATCTCCAGTAATCAGAGTATGTTGCACATGCTAAGATGAGTATTATTCTGTTTTAAAATTTTGTTGCTGGATATGATAGTTTACACTTGTAATCCCAGCACTTGGGAGGCTGAGGCAGGAGGATCACCACCAGTTTGAAGCCAGCCTGGGGTACATAGTGAATTCGCAGCCAGCCCGAATGACATAGTGAGATACTGTCTTTTAAAATATATAAATTTATTTGAATTATATGTGAGAGTATATACTGGGTGCTGATAGAAAATGTAGATTTTTGCTGTGGGTTGGACAGAAAGGTTTGAAAACATTAAGACCATAGCTTTTTATCTTCTTGTGTGGCCCTGGGAGAAGCTATTTGAGTTTTCTGTGTCTCATTTACCTCGTCTATAAAACAGAGCTAATAAGCACTACTTACACCATACTGGTTTTTTGTTGTTGTTTGTTTTTTACAGAGCAGGTCTCAGAGGCCAGGCGTGATGGCACATGCCTGTAATCCTAGCTCTTGGGAGGCTGAGGCAGGAAGATTGTTGGGAGTTCAAGACCAACCTGGGCTACAAAACAAGCTTAGCTTAAGCCCAGTCTGAACTGCACAGTGAGACATGTCAAAAAAAAAAAAAAAAAAAAAAAAAAAAAAAACCTGAAATTTAGGTTGGCCTTGAATTTGCTGTATAGCCCAGGCTGGCCTTGAAATCACAGCTAACCTCCTGCCTCAGCCTCCCAAGAGCTGGGATTTCAGGAGTATGTCACCATCTCTGGATGTATTGTTCATATGGGAATAAGTGGGATATTATTTGTAATGGGCCTTGAATAGGTTATGGGCCACATTGAGAACCCAGCAGTACTAACTACTGCTACAGGTTGTTTTTCTTTGAGTCAACTATTCAAAGCTTCATGCTCTCTGATTATTCTTGGTCACAAGTGGTTTGGTCATCTGTAACACATTTTTTTCTAACACATAGCTTTGGCTCCTTCTAAAACCTGGCAGCTGGTCAGGATCCAGGGTGGGGTGGTAATCTTGGTTTATGAGGCTCTTTGGTTGGATTGGTCCTCATGCTCTTTCCTGCCCTGTTTTAGATCACACCCATCATCTGTATCCAGGAGTCTTAACCAAAGGGCTTTATGGGGCAATAATAGGTTTTGCCTTACCCCAGCTCAGGGTTTCAAGGAGGCAGGTCCACGAGGCTTTATATAAAATAATCCAAAGGCAAAGGGGCTCCCCTTTTTGGAAAGGGCTTATTTTTTTTCTCTCTCTTATTTATTTCTGTATTTAGGACAGGGTCTACAGGGTCTCATTACATAGATTGGACTTGTAGTGATTCTCCTGTTTTCAACCTCCCAAGTACTGGGATTACAGGCATGTGCCACCACGCCCAGTCTCAATCATGGTTGCAGTCCCAGCGCACCCTGCAGGCGGGTCCAGCACTGCACACTATGCATTAGTGCGCTCTGCGTAAGCTATTTTCTCTTAAATGAGGAGCAGATTCCTACATAGACACACATTTGGTGTTTCTTTCCATACACAATAGCAAAATCAGAGTTTAAGTTAGAATTTCAGATCACTTAGGGTCTTAGGAAGTCACCAGACTTCCTTGGTCTCAGGAAGGACTAGGCTATGTTAGGACTAGGCATGGTTAGGACTGCAGGATGTGGTGGTGGTAGGAGTGTGGATGGGGCGAGACAACAGCTGCAGGGTTGTGTGTGCTGTGCAGTTAGACCCACGCCTGTGCCCTGGCCCTGCTGTGACCAGGTGTGGGCTGTGCGCCAGATACTGGCCTTTCCAAGGCTCCTTCTGTTTCTCGGGCAAGAAAGCAGGAAGAATAGCTACTTTTGCTAGCTCCTGTTCAGGGCACATTATCCATATTAATTCACTGATACCACCCAACAGCTTCACAAGACAGGCACTACTGTTATTCACATTGTGTGTGAGAATCTTGAGGCCCAGAGAGCTTCACTAGCGCTCCCCCAAGTCACCTAGCTGTACTCCTAAGCTGTACTGCCTCAAACATTACCTCTGGGAACTCTTGAAGAAGGTTCAGCTCAAGAAAATATTTAAACTCGGCATGGTGGCATGTGTCTGTCATCCCAGTGCTCTGGGAGGCTGAGGCAGGATGGCAAGTTCAAGCCCAACCTGGACAACTTAGTGAGATCCTGTCTCAAAATAAAAATGGGCGGGGGATGTATCTCAGTGTGAAGGCCCTAGGTTCAGTCTCCAGTACTGAGAGAAAAAAAAAAAAAAATTTAAAGACTGTAGCAAAGCACTTGGCTTTTAGTGACTAAAAAGTGTGTGTGTGTGTGTGTGTGTATTAATTATGATCTTCTTTATCGTTAATGTCCCCAGCAGATATCAGTCATTGGCTACTGGGCTCACCAGCAGGGCCACCACCCACCTGTGGGGTCTTAGGTGGCTTCATAGGGAACAGAGATAACTGGATTGCAGACCACAGGCACCGGTCACTCGCTGCCTAAGTGCACACCAGTGTGTGCCTGCGTGTGCAGACCCTGGGATTTTCCCTGGTATGTTGGCATGCTCCTGGGTCACCCCCACTGTGTTCTTCCTGGAGCTTACCTGTCTCTTCTACAGCCTGTGGTTTCCCTTGGGAGTCTGTACTCCTTTCAAACCAAACAGGATACTCTCCTCAAACAAAACTTAGAGGTGGCCTCTCAGAGTCTGACATCCTTTTGACTGCTAGAAACTGTCCATGTGATATTCTGGTTTCAGTTTGAATGACAAAGTAAATATTTATTTTATTTATTTATTTATTTTTGAGACAGGGTCTTGCTCTGTGTTCTCCTGCTTCTGCCTTCTGGGTCCTGGAATTACAGGCATGCACCACCAAAACTAGCCCTAGCCTCTTCTTGCATGGAATTCTAAGCCTTCAAAGTCATAGCAACAAAACTGCAGACCGTTTCTTTTCTTTCTTTCTTTTTTATTATTTGCTACAGGGTCTTGCTATGCAGCTCTGATTCACAGTGATCCTCCCGTCTCAGTTTCCTCAGCACTGGAATTACAGCATGTGTCACCACTCCTGGCTTCAGGGTCAGCATGCTCCGGGCTCCAGGCATGTGGTACTAGGAATCGAACCAGGGTCCTTGCGTTTGCCAGGCAGGTGCTTAGATCACTATCTCCCACTTCCCGCAGACTTTCTTGTAGGTAGATGTGACTAGTGCTATTTTGTAGGTGAAGATGATGAAACTCTGAGAAGTAACTTGCCAGAGTGATAGTTAGCACGCGGTGGAATCAGGATTTGAACTTGAGTTGATCTTCAGAGGTGACACTTTGGTTTTTCTGGTGCTGAGTTTTGAACCCAGGACCTTGCACATGCTAGACATGCTCACTATGGCGGAGCTCATTTTCAGAACTTTCTTGGGGATTGAACTCAGACCCTTGCACTTGCCAGGGAAGTGCTTATTCTACTGAGCCATCTCCCCGGCCCATCTAAAAAAATCTTTCTAAAAAATCTTTTGGACCCGCAATCACTAAGATGCTGAGGTTGACCTTTCAGTTTCCTGTTTTAGCCTCCCTAGTACCTGGAATTACAGTCCTGTGCCATGCTATTGGCTAAAAGCTGTTTTTTGTTGTTGGTGGTGGTGGTTTGTTTTTTGTGTTCTTGACACAGGTTCTTGCTATGCAGTTCAGGCTCAAACTCACAACGATTCTCCTGCCTTAGCCTCCCTAGTGCTGGGATTACAGGCATGTGCCACCACACCCTGCCTTAAAGCTGGCCGTTTTAATGTCCAGCTTTTTTTTTTTTTTTTTTGGCGGAACCGGGGATTGAACTCAGGCCCTTGCGCTTGCTAGGAAAGTGCTTATTCTACTGAGCCATCTCCCTGGCCCCCAATGTTCAGCTTTTAATGCTGTCCTGGGCCTGCTGCCAAGTGCCAGATTTCTGCATTGGGGAAACACTGCTGTTGAAGCCCACCAGGTTGCCAATGGAGACATTTTATTTTTTAATCTTCATAGAAAATACATTTCCTACTAGGTACTTGAGTTACCTAGCTTATTTGTAATCTGGTGTTCTTTCCCCCTTCCCACCAGTGACTAATGAGATTGTTGTTCCAGGAAGAATTCCTTGTGTTCAGTGGCTATGTCTGAATAACTTAATTCAAAGTATTGAATTTTTAGTTTTAGCTGTGATTTTTTTCCCCCAATCCCTGTTGTGCAGAGATATTAAAAAGCTATTTGAGACATGTGAGCTGGAGGTTTGCTGTGGTGCATTGGTAGCTGAAGAGGCTCTTATATCACTATTCGCTAGCTTCCGCAATGCTCCCCCCTCCCCGCACCTCAGGAGTGCTTCAACGACCTGCCAGAGGGTGATGGGTGGTTTGTTTAACATGCTTTTCTCCTGTGCAAACAGTTAATGCAGCCACGCCTGCAAATGTTTCTATTCCTCTGATCTGTTTTTCTTCTGCTTAAGAGACCATTTGCAGATGAACTAGCTTCATATTTATTTCTGGATCTTAAAAATTTAGGGGCTGGGAGGATGGCTCAGTAGAATAAGCACTTGCCTGGCAAGCACAAGGGCCTGAGTTCAATCCCCAGTTCTGAAAAAAAAAAATTCATTTATTTTTAACTAACTGGGTTTTTGCACTGAGCTACATCCATTACTTTATTTTATTTTGAGGTAGGTTCTTGATAAGTTGCTAAATTGCCCAAGCTGCATTTGAATATGCAATCCTCCTGCCTCAGCCTCCCAGAGTGCTGGGATCATAGGTGTGCACTGTCTTGTCCAGCTAGATCTTCCTGTTTTAAAGTTAAGATCTTCACACTTTTTTTCTGGCTTTGGAATAATGTTTACTGATACTTTCTTCATCTTAGAAAAGGGCTTCCCACTGCAGCAAAATTGGGTTCCCAGCATACAGGGTTATGATGCTTGTCTTGAAGGAGTTCCTGACTTTTTCTAATCCTGAGGTTCCTTGTCCAAAAGATGGATGTGATAATAATAAGAAATTTTCCTCGGCATGTTATGAAATGAGATCATACGTAGTAAGTATATCACACAGGGCCAGGCATGTGGGGTTTAGTAGATCTTAGACAGTGTCATTATTTTACCTGGTCTGAGTCAGGGAGTTTTCACTTGGCTGACCCAGGCGCTGCTTAGATTTGCATCTTCTAAAATCTTGCTGTGCTGAGACGCAAACCCAGGACCTCTCACATGCTTTACCACAGAGCTCTTTCCCCTAGCCGTGATTTGCATCTCTGCATGTGATGGCATTCCCCAAGACTGGGTTTGCCTCTTTCTTTTTTTTAGTCAGTTTAACAGTATTTTTCTTTTTTTTTTTTTTTTCTTTTTTTTGGTGTATCCGGGGATTGAACTCAGGCCCTTGCGCTTGCTAGGAAAGCGCTTATTCCACTGAGCCATCTCCCCGGCCCCTTGCTTTTGTTTTTGTTGGCAGTACTGAGACTGAGCCCAGGCCTTCACACTGAGATGTATCCCAGCCCTTTTTGGTGTTGTTGTTGTTATTATTTATACCAGAAATCAAACTCACAACCTAGGGCTTGTCAGGTAGGTGCTGTGCTGTAGAGCTTTATCCCTGGCCCTGTTAATAATTTTGAGACAGGGCTTCACTAAGTTAGCCCCACTGGGCACAAATTAGCAATCTTCCTGCCTCAGCCTCAAACAGGGCTTCAGAGGTGCTTTGCTCCTGCAGAGGGAGCCCAGCATTTTTGGTTGGTCCCTGGTTCTTCTCCAGTCAGATTTTCTTTTCCCCACACCTGCCCACCCACCCTCTGACTGCTGGTTTCTCGCTTCCCACTTGCCTTCAGCTGATGCTCTTTCCTGCTCTTGTCTTTTCTCTCCCCTTTCTGACGTGAGCTGCCCTCCCATCTCCACTTGCCCAATCACAAAGCCAGCGTCTCCCCTAAGGCCTTCTGTTCCATGGAACCTTGTGCTGGTTAGGATGTGGATTTGCAACATGGGCTACAACCCTCGAACATGCCTTAAACAACTCAGAGGCTCCTTTATCTCTTATGGGAAGGAATCCCAGAGGTGTAAGCAGTCCTGGGAGAATATGGTGACTCTCTGATCAAGAATCAGAAGCTTTTTGGTCTTTTTCCTTTTTTCTGGTCTCAAGGTTGTAGGAATTAGAAGACCAGGAAGAGCATAAGAGCAAGTGGCAGGTGTTGGTCTGAATTTTAAGATACTTTTCTGGAAATCTCTCTTTATAATTTTTTAAAATCTCCTTATCCACCTCTAGCTACAAGGGAGGCTGGGAGATATGGTATTTAATCTGGCCATATGGCCACTTCAAGTAAAATAGGGGCTCTGTTATAAAGAAAAATGGAAGAATTGACATTGAGTAGGCAGCTAGCAGCCTCTGGCACAAGTCTTTTCCAGCTACTCCAAGCCATCTTGTGGTTCTTAGAGTGAGCCCCCCATGGCACAATTGTCTTATTATTGTGCCCTCTATTAATTCATTGACCCAGTGCACAAAGACAGCAGAGCCTCTGCTCTGTGCAAGGCACGATGCACTTACATGTTTACTGTGAAGCATCGCTCTCCAGTTAAGAGGTTGGCTGCCTCCTGGAGAGCAGGGACTGTGGTTTATGCTTCTGTTTCTCTCTCACAGGGCTGAGCAGAGGGCCAGCACTTGACACATACCTGGTTGATTTTATTTATTTATTGTATTTAGGACAGGGTGTACAGGGTCTCGCTATGTAGACTGGACTTGTAGTGATCCTCCTGTTTTACAGCCTCCCAAGTGCTGGGATTACAGGCGCACACTACCATGCCCAAGTCTCAATCACTGTCTCAGAGTGCCCCGGGGGTGGGACTGGCATGGTGAGGGGGGCAGGCATCGAACCCAGCCCTCGCATCTGCGTAAGCAGGTGCTTTAAACCGCTGAGCTATTTGGCTGGCCCACCTGGTTGATTTTAGAATAGTCAGAAATAAGAAACACAGTTGGGGGAAGTTTCTCTTCCTAGTACTATGCTAGAAACTCCGTTGTGTAAAGTGTGTTTTGGGTTCATTCTCATTTTGAGGAGCCCATAGCAATGAGGGGGGGGGGCATGGATCCTCTCTCCACGTGAGGGCTGCATTATTGCCCGATAACTGTTTTGGACACTAGATTCTGTTTGCTTACCACACTAGTATTATAAGCAGAAATCTGTCTACCTGACTTTCCCTAACACCGTGTGAAAAGCTGTGTTTATACCACGTGACTCTCCCTCCTTATTTCTGCACCATGTAGCTACAGAGAAAATCTGCAGTCAGCTCCTCTCTTGTCTTCCCAGTTGATCCTTGCTCTGTCTGCCTGAGACCAGACTGTCTGAAGGGAGCTTGCCTGGAGCTCATGTTACATCTTGCAGATGCTGAATAAAAAGATCGCTTAAAAGTTTATTGGCACCTGGGATGGAAGGAATGGGAATATATTTAGTTCCTGCAGTCTGCGAGGCAGGGTGTGAAGTGCTTCACCTGTGTTCTCACATTTAATGTTTAAAACAGTCTCCTGAAGGATCCAACTACCATTCCTATTTTGCTGATGGGGAAAATGAGGCTCTGACAACTAACTGTCCACCCCAAGATCACTTAGTGCTGTTGGGGTAGGGTTGTTTTTCTCTGATTTGAAATAGTAACCTGGGCATGGTGGCAGATGCCTGTAATCCCAGCACTTGGGAGGCTCAGGCAGGAGCACTGCTGCGGGTTTGAGGCCAGCCTGGGCTACAGTGGGAGTTCAAGGCAAGCCTGGAATTCATAGCAAGACCCTGTATCAAAAAAAGCAAAAAGCAAAACCAAAATTAATTCCTTTAAAATAAGTATATAGGGGCTGGGGTGATGGCTCCTTGGAATAAGCGCTTCCCTGGCAAGCGCAAGGGCCTGAGTTTAATCCCTGGTTCCGCAAAATAAATAAATAAATAAATAAATAAATAAATAAATAAATAAATAAAATAAGTATATAACCATGGTTTTGGGTATATTTACACAATTGTGCAATTACAGCCATTCTCTAATTTCAGTTATTTTTCTTTTTTGGGGGGTTCTGGGGATCAAACTGGAGACATGAAAGGGTCACTGGGCTCTTCCATTGCTGTCCTTTCACTGGCCTGGGCCCTGTGGAATTGCTAGACTACAGTACCACCTGCGTTCCTCTGGACCTTGCCCCAACCTGTGTGTATTTCCTGGATTTGGGGCAGGAATTACAGTGTCCCAAACTTGAAGTTTCATGAGCACCCCTGATTCCTCACCCCTGCCCTGGGCTGTGGATGACTCAGTGAACTGGGGACCTTGTTCTGACCTATGATGACTTGGTAGCCTCAGAATGCCATAGCCCCTGGCACACGGGAGGTGCTCAGGAAATGTTTATGAGTACTTATGTAGGCATTCATTTCATCACCCCCAACGCAAACCATTACAATGACTGACGGCTCTGCCTGCAGCCTTTCCCCTACACCCCCTGGATAGGTTCCACTTTAAAGACAAATGATCGCTCTGTTCCCCTAAGCCAAATCTTGTGCCTCCAGCTCATTCTTTTGTTGGCTTGTTTACTTGTTTGTTTATGGTACTGGGGATTGAGCTCAGGACCTTGCACTTGCTAGGCAGGTGCTTATGCCACTGAGCTGCATCCTCCACACACTCCCCCCCCCAGCTCTCATTCTTCAGTGGTACTTTGTTGAATACAATCTGAGCTCCTTAGGTGCAGATGGGCCAAGCGCATGTGAACTGCCCTGCCCGCATCTCCAGCTTCCCACCTACCACACATGCACCTGCTTAGACCCCAGCAATACTGAGTGCAGTTTGTAGTTTCCTGACATACTGAGCACTGGGGACTTAACTCAGGATTGAATTTATTCTACTGAGCTATCTCCCTGGGCCCTGTAGCGAATGTTGAGGGAGAAGGAACTTTCTGAAAACCAGCCTAGAGTTGGCTCCACCTTCCTTCCCTGAATTTTGCCCTGTCCTTCATTTGAGCAGTTATACAGCTGCCTGTAAGTGGTTTGCCTGTTTGTGTGTGCATGTGCATGCATACACGTGATTTGGAAGAGGTCCAAAAGGACCGATTCTTTTCATCCTATTATCCTTGCCTCTAACACAGCCCTGGCACATTATATTTATTGAATTAAGAATAGAATGATTACTGGGCATGCTGGTGCACAACTGTAATCCCAGCATTGGAGAGGCTGAGGCAGGAGGATTATTGCGCGTTCTAGACCAGCCTCAGCTACAAAATGAGTTCAAGGCTAGCCTGAACTGCATAGTGAGACCCTGTCTCAAAAAGACAAAAAAAAAAAAAAAAAAGATTGTACATTTTCAAGTGAAAATGCTATGGGATTGAATACTTAGGCAGGCTATTGGGATCTCTAAGCATTTAAAGGCCTTTTTCTTCTTTCTTGTCACCTCCATTTTTTAAAAAAATTAATCTTTGCTGTGTATGGTGGTACATGATTGTAATCCCAGCACTCTGAGAGGCTGAGGTAGGATGACTGTGTTTGGGCTTAACCAGAGCAACTTAACAAAACTCTCAAAATAAAAAAGAAAGTCTTTACAATTTGTTTTGTTTTAGTTTTTTAAATTTTTTTATTTTTTTATTTTTTGGCAAAACCGGAGATTGAACTTAGGCCCTTGTGCTTGCCAGGCAAGCACTTATTCTACTGAGCCATCTCCCTGGCCCCAAAAACAAAATCTGAGGGGCTAATGCACACCTATAATCCTCTCACTCAGGAGGCTGAGGCAGGAGGATTGCTGCAAGTTTGAGACCACCCTGGGCCAGCTTGGACTACATAGTGAGAACTTGTTTCAAAAATAAAACAAAACAAAAAACCAAACCAACAAACAAAACGAACATGAAAAAGATTAGTCTTCATTTTCTCTTCTCCTTTTCCTCCTCCTTATTTGGGTTAGTATAGTATGACCAATTGATAAGCATTCTAGAGCAGAGTGATTCTCAAGATCTGTGGTGAGTTTTCTTTCTCAGTACCCCCTTTTTTCTTTTGGTGGTACTAGGGCCTGGATCCATGGCTTTCACACTGAGCAAAGTCCCAACCCTTTAAAATTTTTATTGTAATTTATTTACTTTTGGTATTTTGAGATAGGGTCTCACTGTGCAGTTCAGGCTGAACTTGAACGTACTATGTAGCTCAGCCTGGCCTGACACTTGGTGATCCTTTTGTTTCAGCCTCTTGAGTGCTGGGATTACAGGTGTGCACCAGCATACCTGGCTTTTATTTTTATTTTGAGAGTTTTGCTGTTGCCCAGGTTAGGCCCAAACATGCAGTCCTTCTGCCTCAGCCTCCCAGAGTGTAGAATTACAAGCATGTACCACAATGTCTGGTTCTTAATGTGCTTTGGGTTTTGAGACAGGGTCTTGCTATGTAGCCTAGACAATCCTCTGCCTCAGCTTCCCGGGTGCTGTCATTATAGTTGTGCAACCTAAAGCCTTTTTCAAACCTCACATGCCTCCAAGATTTTGACGAGTCCTCTAGTGGACCGGTCACCATCTGCTCACCACTTCAGAGTCCCTGACACTTTTGTGCTTCTCCTGGTAGAAATGTACTGTTCCCGAATGGTAAGCAATTTAGAAAAAAGATGATACCTCAAACCTGGACAGAGACTGTAGGTCCTCACCCACTAACAGCTATGCTAGTCATTAGACTCTAACTGAAATATTTGGTTCCCCTTCGTTTTCTGGAAATATGATTGTCAGGGTTACATACCTGGTTCCCTTCAGATCTGGTGGGACTATTTTCCTACCCTTCCTTCCTTCCTTTCTTTTCTTTTCTTTTTTAAATGTATTTAGTATAGAGTGTACAGGGTCTTACTACATAGATCGGACTCATAGTGATCCTCCTGCTTTTCAGCTTCCCAAGTGCTGGATTATAGACATGCACCCCCATGCCTAGTCTCAGTTGCGGTCTCAGCATGCTCCAGAGGCAGGGCCAGTGCAGCAGACTGAGGATCGAGCCCTAGCCCTCGCAGGTGCTTTAATTCACTGACTGTCTGCCCAGCCCCTGCTTCTTACTAATGAATGTGAAAGTGATGTACACAACCTCGGAACCGGAGCATTGAGTGCTGAGATGAGAGCCTTTAGAACTCACTTTTTCCTCTGCAACTGCCAGGCCCAGGGCTCCAGATGGTGGCTACTCTGTCAGTCGGGGTCCTGTAGAGAGGTCAGTGCAGAGTGAAGCCCGCAGCTAAGCCTCAGTGGACATATAGCGTGAGAAATAAATTGTGATTTCAAGGCACTGAAAAGATTGACAGTTGATCATGATGGATGCTGACACATAAGCTCTTCTGAGCCACAGAAGTTGGCCTTCAAAATCTCTAAGTTGCTTTCTCATTCAAGGCAAGAGTAATATTTTTTCTTTCTTTTTTTTTTGGCAGAACCGGGGATTGAACTCAGATCCTTGTGTTTGCCAGTCAAGCACTTATCCTACTGAACCATCTCCCCGGTCCCGGCAAGAGTAATATAATGTAGCTTTTTCTTGTATATGTTGAGAGGCGAATCTAGCAAATGTGGAAAACAATATTGGAAATACCCAAATGTTCCATTGTGTTTTAATTCAACAGATTAGCAGGAGGGTAAGACTCAATATTAGATTGATAATTCCTTAGGTATTTATTACAAAGGCCATAGAACAAAAGCAGCAGGAAAGCTGGGTGTGGTGGTGGACAACTATAATCCCAGCACAAGGGAGGCTTCAACAAGAGGTTAAGTGAGAGTCTGATGCTAGCTTCGGTAAGTAAGGCAGATTCTAGTGGTCTAGCTTAGGCTTCCAATGACCTTCCTCATCTGTAGCCATATAGAGCATTGTCTCTCAGAGCAAATTGGACTATCTTTGAGTGTCAAGGTCTGAGGCTTTTTATGAGAGCTGATCACACAGACATATCCTGCTATGCAGCCAGCCATGGTAACCAAATCTAAGGACCTCAGCAGTAAAATGAAACCAGATATGCTTCATCAGTTTTGATGGTTGTTGAAAGGAAATGACACGCCATAACAGCAAGGTCCATTGCTCCAAGTACAAGAACATTAGATCACTAGCAGCTGAAAAGATCCTAGAATTAAAAGCCCAGGAAGCAGCCAGACATGGGGACACATGCCTGTAATCCCATAATTTGGGAGGTTGGGGCAGGAAGATTGCTACCTGTTCGAGGCCAGCCTGGGCTACCTAGAGAGTTCAAGGCCAGCCTGAACTACATGGCAAGACCCTACCTCAGAAAGCAAAACTGAACAGAAAGACCCATGGGAACCTATTTTTTACACAATGTTATCAATCTAGTAGTATATTAAGTTTTTTTAATTTTTAATTTTTTTTTGAACTGGAAATTGAATTTAGGACCTTGTGCTTGTCAGGCAGGCACTTGAGCCACTGAACTATATGCCCAGCCCTATTACGTTTATTTGTGAGAATGGAAGACTTAAACGTGCCATTGCCCAGCTTCCTGGGAAATGTAATTTCCTTGGGGAACTTACGTGTTTGGAAGTACATGAAACTCAGGCAAATTCCAGAAGTACAATGTGGTTTGCAAGGTCCCTGCCTATGAATTATATTTCGGAAGCCATTTTAGCAGCCTCGTAATCATAATCATAGTCATCAAGAACAAGGGAAAGATTCCTACCCTCACTGTTCCTATTCAATACAATCTTCAAATTTTAGCTAGAGAAATTAGGCAAGAAAAAACAATAAAAGGGATACAGATTCAGGAAAAGAAGAAGCCAAATTATTCTTGTGTGTAGTTGATATCCTATACTTAGACCCTGAATATTGCACCAAAACACTTTTTTTTTTCTTTTGAGACAGGCCGTCACTTCATAGTTCAGGCTGGTCTCAAGTTTGCATCAATCCTCCTGCCTCAGCCTCCCAAAGGCTGGGATTACAGGCATGCACCACCACACCTGGTTCCACCAAAAGACTGTCAGAACTGATAAACAAATTTAGCAAAGTAGCATGATATGAAACCAACATAAAAAATAATAATTTTTCTATACTCCAATAATAGACTGAGAAAGAAATCAAGAAAACAGTTCCACTCACTAGGTATTAAAAAATATCTAGTAATCAGTCTAACTAAAGAAGTAAAAGACTTCTGCAATGAAAATTGCAGAACATTGAAGAAAGAATTTGAAGATAGTAGAACATGGAGAGACTTCTTATGTTGATGGATTGGCAGAATTCTTATTGTTAAACTGGCTCTATTGCCAAAAGCAGCCTACTGATTGAGTGCAATTCCCAGCATAATAACAATGACCATCTTCACAAAACCAGAAAAAATAATACTAAAATTCATATGGAATTGCGAAAGACCCATAATGGCCAAAGCAGTCCTAATCAACAAGAGCAAGCCTGGAAGCATCAAAATACTCAATTTCAAATTATACTGCAGCACCATGGTAACAAAACCAGCATGGTTCTGGCACAAAAATATTTATGTAGAACATTGGGACAGAACTCAAGGCACAGAAATAACCCCTTCAACTACAGCCATCTATAGCCAAAAATATATGTTGGAGAAAAGATAGCCTCTTTAACAAATACTGCTGGGAAATCTGGAGATCCGTGTGTACAAGACTGAAACTAGATCCCTGTCTCCTCCATTTGAAATTGATCACAGACCTACGATTAAGACCTGAAACTTTGTGACAGCTAAAACAAAAAAACAAACAGACAAACAAAAAACATAGAAGAAACACTTGAAGCCATAAGCACAAAGACTTCTTGAATGGGGCTCTGACAGCGCACGGAATGATAGCAAGAATCAACAGATGGGACTACATCAAATGAAAAAGTTTCTATACAGAGAAATAAAAGAGTGAAGAGGCAACATTCAGAATGGGAGAGTCTGGAATAAATGACGCAGACTTCTGGATGCCCAGCTTAAGCTTTCAGTGACCTTCTTCATTTTTGGCACCTACTCCTCTTCTGACAAAGGATTAACTTCTTGTCTAAAAATGCCAAAAATTTATCGCCAAAAAAATCATATATCTCATTCAATAAATGGGTAGAAGAATTGGAGGAACACTTCTTAAAAGAAGCACATAGCCAATAACTATATGAAAAATGTTCAGTATCTTTAGCCATTAGAGAAATGCAAATCAAAACAGTGTTGAGATTGCATCTCACCCTGGTCAGAATGGCTAGGATTAAGAATAACAACAACAACAACAACAACAAACAAACAATAAATGCTGGCAAGGATGTAGGGAAAATGAACTCTTCTACATTAGTAGAATTGTAAATTAGTACAGCAACTAGGAATTCACTATGGAGATTCTGCAAAAAACTACAAATAGAGGTACAATTTGATCCAGCTATATGCCATTCAGTATATATCCAAAGGAATTAAAGTCAGCATCCCATAGTGAAACCAGTGTACCTGTGTTTATTGTGGCACAGTTCAAAATAGCCAAGATAATGGAGCCGGCCCAAGTGCCCATTGACAGATGAATGGAGAAAGAATATATGGTAACATGATGGATTACTAATAAGATATAAACAAATGAATTTTGTCTTTGGAGAAAAGTGGATGAATCTGGAGATCATGTTCAGCAAAATAAATTGGACAAATATCACATGTTCTTCCTAATATGTGGACAAGAAAGTGGAAGGAGACTTGTTATTAGACAAGAACTCCCTCTTGTCTAATAATTGTTCAGGAGGGGAAGGAGATATAAGGTCATAAGGAGGATGAATGTAGTCAAAATACTTTGTATATTATGATGGGTTAACTAACATTCCACTTATAACACCCAGCTGAACTGAGTCAGCATGGTGCTGGGTGCGGAGGGCCCACCTATGAATTGTTGCCAACAGCATGAAAGGAGTGAGAGGGGAAGAGGTGTTGCTGTTGATTCTCCCGGAGGAGCTTGTTGAGCCCACTTTCCTGATATGAATTTAGGAAATTCATATTCAGTGGTGAGCTGCTCTCACCGTTGGAGGAGCTCTGGTCCTTGCTGTTGCTGAAGATGGCTGCAGTTCTTTTTGGGGGAGCTCTGGTCCTTACTTTGAGCATCGCTTCCTGGTTCCAGCGCAGATTCCTCAGCCTGCTGGCACAGACCCTTCATCTTGCTGGTGGAGACTTTTTAGCTTCTATCACTGACTATTGGGGTCTTCCTAGTGAAGATACAGCCTTGATACAGACTTGCATGAGACATTCATGTGGGCTCCAGTTGGACTCATGGAGGACATTGTTATGGGATCCAGGCCCTCAGCTGGATTATTTGGGTCTCTAGTGTGTGGAGAGATCTCCCACACTCTTTTGCATTTGACTCTGGATGAATATTATAAAATAATTCCATAAATTACGTGTCCTGTATTAAATTTATGCCTCTATGAATTCTGACTACGATAATATATTGAAATACCTCACATGAGTCAGACCAGTTAGACAAGAGAAAGAAAAAAATAAAAAGAAAAGGATAGGAAAGGAAGAAGTCAAATTATCATTACTTGTAGATAAAATGATACTCTACATAGAAGACCCCCAAAATACTACCAAAAGTCTTCTAAAGTTAATAACCAAATTCAGTAACATAGCTGGTTACAAAGTCAACACTCAAAAATCAGTAGCCTTCCTGTACACAAACAATGAACTCATGGAAATTGGGTCAACCACATCCTTTACAATAGCATAAAAAAAAATTAAATACTTAGGAATCTAATGAAGGAAGTAGAGCATCTTTACATTGAAAATTATACTACTGGGCTGGCAAGATAGCTCAGTAGACTGAGCACCTGCTTAGGTAAGTGCTGGGCCCATGATTCAATCCCTGGCACCACATACTACCTAGCCATGCCACTGGGTGTGGTGGTGCACTCCTGTAATCCCAGTACCGGGAAGCCTGAAAACAAGATCACTATGAATCTGAGCTGTGTCGTGAGACCCTCTACAAAATACACAGACACACACACAGAGAAAAGAAAATTAAACTACTCTGAAAAAGGAGATTGAAGAGGATATCAGAAAATGGAAAGCTATTCCTTGCTAATGGATAGGAAGAATCAACAGTGAAAATGGCCATACTCCCAAAATTATTATACAGATTAAATGTAATCCTAATCAAAATAACATTAGCATACCTCATAGCATTAGAGAAAACAACTCCAAAATTCATTTGGAACCAGAAGAAACCTAGAATAGCAAAAGCAATTTTGAGCAATGAAGGCAAGTGAAGGAGCATCACAATCCATGACCTGAAATTACACTACAAAGCTACTATGACAAAATCAGCTTGGTATTAACAGAAAAACAGACCTAAGGATCAGTAGAACAGAATAGAAGGTACAGACTCATCCCCAAACACACTAAGTCACCTTATCTTTCACAAATGAGCCAAATATAGTCATTGGAAGAAAGAAAGCCTGGGGCCAGGGAGATAGCTCAGTAGGATAAGTGCTTGCCTGGCAAGCACAAGGTCCTGTGGGGCTGGGGAGATGGCTCAGTAGAACAAGCACTTGCCTGGCAAGTGCAAGGACCTGAGTTCAATTCCCAGTTCCACAAAAAAAAAAAAAAAAAACTTTGGTTTAAACCCTGGTTCCCCAAAAAAAAAAAAAAAAAAAAAAAAAAAAAATGAAAGCAAGCAAGCCTATTTAATAAATAGTGCTGGAAAAACTGGTTTTCCACATGCTGAAGACTAAAGCTAGACTCATGTTTATTATTGTGCACTAAAGTCAAAATGGATCAATGACCTAAATATTAAAACAGAAATACTAAATCTATTGGAAGAGAATAAGTAAAAATGTTGAAGACATAGGGGTAAGCAGGGAATTCATGAACAAAGCAGACTACATGGGAAATATTACAAAGAATTAACAAATGGATGCACCTTATTAACAAATTCAACAGAAGAAATTAACAGAATGAAAAGATACCTCACAAAATGGGAAAAAATTATACTTGTCCTTAAGAGAAGGGACTTATATCTAAAACATATAAAGAGTTGGGAAAAAAATCAGACCCCCAAATTCAAAGACCCAACTCAAAAATGGGCAACTAAGATGACTACACATATCTCAGATGAAGAAATACAAATGGCAAATAAATATGTGAAAAATGTTTAATGTCATTTGTCATTTGAGAGATGCAAATTAAAACAACACTGAAATTCCATTTCCAGAAAAAAAATGGCTATCATCAAGAAGTAAAAGGAAAGGGCCGGAGATATGGCTCAGCGGCATAAGTGCCTGCATGGCAAGCACAAAGTCCCAAGTTCAATCCCCAGTATTGCCCTCCCACCAAAAAAAAAAAAAAAAAAGAAAAAGAAATCAAAGTATAACAAATACTGGAGTGGCTGTGGGGAAAAAGGAACCCTTCTCCACTGTTGGTGGGAGTATAGACTGGTACAACCACTGTGGAAATCAATGTGGAGATTCCTCAAAAAACTAGAATTAGGGGTCTGATTTGACCCAGCTATTCCCCCTCTGTAAATATTCCCAGAAGAATTAAAGACATCATACCACAGCACTGTATGTGGACCTATGTTTATAGCAGCACAATTTGTCATAGCTAAATCTTGGAAACAACCCAAATGCTCAACAACCAAGGAATGGACGAAAAAATGTGATTGATTTATGCAATGTAGTACTACTCATCCATAAAGAAGGATGGATTTGAGACTTTTATAGGTAAATGGATGCAACTCAGAATCGTGTTCATAAATGAAATAAACCAGATTCACATGTGTAAATACATTGTCTGCCTAGTGTCAGAAACTGAAATAGTAAATAAGATCCAAAATGTATCATCGGTACTGTGAAAAGTGATGTTCAAAAGGAAAGAGGATCTGAGACGGGAAAGGAACAAAGAAGGAAGGGAAAAGGAAAAAGCTGTGTATAACAAGATCTACTAATTTGTTTTTTGAAAAGACAGATTTGTGCTAATATTGTTTGGATGGTTTTTTTCATGCTGATGTGTTGTACTCTGAGTAACTACTTTGAAGATAAAAATACACAGTGTATTAATCATTGTTATTCTATTGCTATGAAATTTTTAATTTTTTTCTCTTTAAAATAAAATATAGAGAAATAAATACCCCAAAACTGTGAAACTAAGGGGGTGAAGCAAGATGGTGGTGACGGGTTGAATAATTAATGTATGATGTGCATGTACAAATTGACTGAAATGAAACCCATTAAATGTGGGAAAAAATAATGAGACAGACTTGTAAGAATGAGCTTTCTTGTTTTTCTTTTTTCTCTTTTTTTTTTGTTTTTTGTCTTTTGACACAAGATCTTGCCATGTATTCTATGTATTTAATACAGGGTCTCACTACACAGATGGGACTCATAGTGAACCTCCTGTTTTCAGCCTCCCAAGCGCTGGTGTTACAGGCATGCGCCACCACGCCCAGTCTCAGTTGCCATCTCAATGTGCCCCCGGGGCGGGGCTGGCACAGCACATAGGCGATCGAACCCCGGTCCCTGCACCTGCCTAAGCAGGCACTTTTAGTCCACTGAGCTATCTGGCCGGCCCTTGCCATGTATTCTAAACTGACCTTGAACTCATGGTGGTCCTCCCGTCTCAGCTTCTGAGTGCTAAGATAACAGTCATGTAACCCCACTGTGCCCAGTTTATATGAATAATTTTGTAAACAACAGTGGGAAACCATCAATTTGTAATTTGAGTACAGCTGACTATAATCATGTGTGTTTTCATGCCAACTGTTATGTAGAAGTACATATTACATACTTTAATCAGTACAATTGTATGAGACTAAACATTGTTATTATCTCACCAAATAAGTCTTTGTCTCTTTAGGCTTATAACGCCTCACTTCTAAAATAAGGTGATAGAGTTTGTGTTAAGAGTGTGCCTCATTCCTGTAGTCTTGGATTCAAGCCCAGAACACCCCCACAAACACACAAATTAACTCCAAATGAGGTGATTGGGCTATATGATTTTCCATGACTAAACTTTATAAATCTCTGTAGAGTAGTTAGTGAGCTGGAACTCTATATAACAAGTAAGGTTAAGGGCCTGGCTTTGAATCAGGCTCCTGGGTTTATAGCCAATCTGTAGGCCATTTGTCGTTTTGTGATCTTAACCAAATTACTTGACCTCTCACAACCCAAGTGTCCTCTTTCTGTTCAATAGGGATCACTGTGCCTATTTTGCTGTCATAAAGATTAAATGAAATAATGTATAGAAAATAGATACTGGGCTGGGGAGATAGCTCTGTGGTCTAAGCGCTTGCCTAGCAAGCGCAGGGACCTGGGTTTGATCCCCAGTGCCATATGTCATGCTGGCCCCAGACCCCCAGGCTGCCATGCCCACCACCAAAACCAGGCATGGTGGCACATGTCTGTAATACCAGTTCTGGGGAGGCTGAGACAGGAGAATCACTGAGTCTGAGTTGCTTAGTGAGACCCTGTACCAAATGAATAAATAAGATTAAAAAAAATAAAAAACAGGTACCATGGGGGCTGTGTAAATGCAAATAGCCATTGGTATAGTGTTCAAGAACATGCTGTCTGAGACCATAGTACTTGGGTTCAATCCCAGCTCTGCCACTTTAGATCTATATGACCTTAGGTAAGTTATATAGCCTTCTGATTTCTCGGTTTCTGTATCAATGTGGGGTGATCATTTGACATTAGTGTCCAGTGAATTTGGGAAGGATTAAACAAACCAGTGTATAAAAAGTACTCTGAACAGCACCTGGCACATAGTAAACACGCAATACCTGTGGGTTAATCTTACCACCACTTACTTGGCTATGTGCATTGCTGAGAAATACCATAAGGCTGAAAAATGGCATCTTGCTCATCTCTTTGCCTTGTCGTATCCTTAATTGAAACCGGAGGCTTCTGGAAGTCCTGCAGTTTGAATAATCCAAGAGCCCAGGCAGCAGAGCATCCAATTACAGATGCTTCACAGCTGCAGCCGGGGAGGAAGGTGAGAGACCTCAGCACTGTCTGACGGGGTTTTGGTCCTATTATGGAGAAAGCTCTGCTTTGTATGCAGCTGCCTTGTCTTCATTTGGCTGCATAATTGTGCCTTTTTGTCTTATTTTAAAGCATCTTGAGGAATCTGGAGCCCACTCCCGCTGACAGCCGTGAAAGCCGCAGCATGTTGCATCTCTAATGAGCCTCCAGGCCGCTCTTACAGCCCCACTGAGGCAGCCAGGCAGGGAGCAGGCTCACAGGCCTAGCTGGCGTCCACTGGCTCCCCTTGATCACAGGCCACCATGCCAGGCTTTATTGTGGGAACCTCTTTGGGGTCCCATGCTTGTCCTCATTGTCTCTGAAGGACATGAAGTGGTTTCCTGAATGCTTAGCTTATCAGTAACCTTTGTGGGCTGGCAGTGTGAGGCAGAAATTAATTATTCATATCGGTGGGGCTGTTGTTTACTGAGGCAACCATCCCTCTAGCCACCAGACCCTGAATCCCCTGAGGCCTTTGGACAAGCAGAAGGCAGCTGCTCTTGGGGTGTATGTGTGAGGGGGGCAGGCTAAGTGCAGTCTGCTGATGTGCATTGTTTGAGCTGCAGAGGCTTAAGACAATTTGAGTCATTTTGGAATCTGGAAATTTTACATAAAAATCTGCATTTCTGGCTTCTGCTGAAACCTGGGAATATGGAGTTTCTACGTAGGAGTAGAGCTCAGTGACTTCCCCTTGGACTGTGTGCCATTTCTCTGGTTGCTCTAGCCTTTTTCCTCTGACCCTTTTATCTACTTGCACTGGGTAGTGAACA
>NW_004524648.1:3052029-3053770 GCF_000260255.1 Octodon degus | reverse complement strand
CTCTCTCTCTCTCTCTCTCGGTACCAGGGATTGAACTCAGGACCCTGTGCTTGCCAGGCAAGTGCTTATTCTACTGAGCTATCTCCCAGGGCCCTAAGCACTCTCTTTGTCTCTTTCTAGCTGAGCTGTTTGACCCCTTTGGGCCTCACTTTCCTCCTCTGCAATGGATAATAAAATCTACCTTAAAATCTGCTATAATCCTAAATGAAATATCAACAAATGTGGATTCCCTGTGAAACAGACCACCAAAAAAAAAAACCAAACGCAAAAAAAAAAAAAAAAAAAAAAAAAAAAAAAAAAAAAATTTAAAAAGAGGCTTTTTCTGTTTTACAGAACTGAGGATTGAATCCAGATGTACTCTACCATTGAGCCACACCTGCAGACTTTTTCAAATTTTGAGGCAGGTTATTGCTAGTTTGCCCAGGCTGGCCTCACATGTTATTTTATTTATTTTTGAGACAGTGTATCACTATGTAGTTCAGGCTGGCCTTGAACTTGCACTGATCCTCCCAACTCAGCTTCTCAGTGCCAGGATTACAGGTGTGTGCCACTATGCCCGGCCTGGCCTCAGGTTTGTAATCCTTCTGCCTCGGCTTTCTCAATACCTGGGATTACAGGAGTGAACCACTGCACTTTGCACAAAATGGGGTATACGATAGCTTATTTAACTTACAAATTTGTGATAACTAAATGAGTTTATATAAGTGCTCGGCTTGGCACAGAGTAAGTGCTGTTTATCTCCTAGTGGTGTTGCACTACCTGCCTGGTTTCTAGGCACTGGAGATTACAATCCTGGTGTTGATAAGTTTTTCATGGAAGTGAAGATATATTCTTTCCTGGGGTGCCTCTGAATTCACTCAAAAGCTTTTTCTCCCTCTTGTCAGCATCTTGGAATGAAGCAATTATTGGAGTGGCACTAGCCATGGTACCAGACCCACTCCAGCAGTTTCAGGGACTAGCCCAGGGCATTTCTTTCTGGTTCACACAGCAGTCAACGAGGGCGTGCCTGCCTGCCTGCCTGCCTGCCTGCCTGCCTGCCTGCCTGCCGGGCAGATTTGTTCCTCGCCTGGCACTCAGTACCTGGGCTCCTGCACTCTCTTGGAACTCTCCTCTTCTAGGTCTTGGTTCTCAGCTTCCAGAGGGCAATCAGGGCAGCGAGAAAGTGTAGTGACACTTGTTCCTAAGCTCCCTCAACCCAGATGTGATCCCTGTTTCTTCTGCTCGTGTTCCATGGCCAAGGACCAGTCCCAAATCCCCTGGGATGCACGAGTCCCTCTGTCAAGAGTGTTCTGGGGAAGGGCCTGGGACAGGAATCTGGGGTGGACCTTCAGTTGCTTTGCAGCATAGTTATTAAATAAACCCCAGATATCCCCAATATCTCCTTCCCTCCCTCCCTTCCTTCCCATGAGCCTTTTTTTCCTTCCCTCTTTCCTCCTCCCTCCTTCCCTAAATACTACTTGAGGGCTGGAGATGTGATTCAGTGATTTTTTTTTTTTTTTTTTTTTTTTTTTTTTTTTTGAGACAGGGTAGTTAAGGTTATGTGTTAAGATTGCCCTCGGGTCTGGGGAGATAGCTCAGTAAAATAAGCGCTTGCCTGGCAAGTGCAAGGTCCTGAGTTCAATCCCTGGTAGCCCAAAAAAAAAAGATTGGCCTCAAACTTGAAATGATCCTCCTGCCTCAGTCTCCCAGGTACTGGAATTATAGGCATGCGCCACCATACCCAGCATAAAGCAGTGGTAGA
>NW_004524648.1:3049569-3051162 GCF_000260255.1 Octodon degus | reverse complement strand
TTTTTTGGTATTTTAGGGAAGGGTCTACAGGTTGTTCAGGGTCTTACTACTAGATCACACTCAGTGATCTGCCTATTTACAGCCTCCCAGGAGCTGGGATTACAGGCTTGTGCCACCACACCCAGTCTCAATCACCATCTCAATGCCCTGGGGGCGGGGCCAGGCTCTTTAATCCCCTGAGCTCTTTGATTTTTTTTTTTTTCTTTTTTTCTTTAGGGAACTAGGGATTGAACTCAGGGCCTTGCACTTGCCAGGCAAGTACTTATTCTACTGAGCCATCTCCCCGGCCCCTCCCCTGAGCTCTTTGGCCAGCCCTATTCTACTTTCTAAAAGGAACTGACTTACATTATGTAGATCTTTACTGATTAGTCTTGAATTGCAGCTGCATTATCCTGTCTTCTTCACATTCTTGGCAGCTCAAAAACAATTTTTTTTCTTTTTTTTTGCTGTCTCAGAATGCCTTCAGGGCAGGTTTGGCTGGCGTGAGTTCTGGGGCTTGAACCACAGCATCCTGAGCCTGACTGCTTTGTTTAAGCAGGCACTTAAACAACTGAGCCAATGGGCAGGCCCCCAGCAGCCCTAGCATTTGACTTTGTTGCGGTAGATGATTCAAACTTGTTAAGGGATAGCATAGATAGGTTGCCTAAGTCCTCTCTAGGGTGTCAGTTACTCATGGTAGATGAAAAAAGGAAGGGAAAAGGAGCTGCAAAGGCTATATATGACAAACTGGAACGCATGCCTGTGACCCCAGCACTTGGAAGGCTGAGGCAGGAGAATCGCCATGAGTTTGAGGCCAGCCTGAGCTATGTAATGAGTTCAAAGCCAGCCTGAACTACATAGCAAGATTCTGTCAAGCAAAACAAAACACTGTCTTGTCTTTGGTAGCATTTATAAAGAAAAAAAACCATAATGAAATATGCATGTATGATAGATTCCAAAAATTGATGAAAAGCTAAAGTAATTTTTTAAAAAATGTATTTAGTGAAGGGTCTACCTACACAAATCAGACGCATGGTGATTCTTCTGTTTTCAGCCTACCAAGTGCTGGGATTACAGGCACCTGCCACCACGCCCAGTCTCAATGGGGGGGAGGGCAGCACAGCACGCTGGGGATGAACCTGGTCCCTGTGTCTGCATAAGCAGGTGCTTCAATCCGATGAGCTGTCTGGCTGGTCCTGCAAAGCTAAATTTTAAATTAACTTCAAAGAATCCTTTAATGGCTAATCTTTAGTTTAAGAGAGAAGAATGGGCCAGGGAGATGGCTCAGTGGAATAAGCACTTCCCTGGTAAGTGCAAGGGCCTGAGTTCAATCCCTGGATCTACCAAAAACCAAAAACAAAAAAGAGGAACAAAATGCTGCACAGCGTTTTACTTCCCTTCAAGAGAAAAAGTGTCTTCAGGTACTTAGTCTTTTTTTTTTTTCTTTTAATTAAAAAAAATTGTATTAAAAGCATTGGGAGGGGCTGGAGAGATGGCTCAGTGGTCTAAAGCACCTACTTAGAACAAGTTCAGCAAAGCACAGGGACCACGGTTCAGTCCCCCAGCACCACATGCCAGCCAGCCCGCCCCCTGGTGGGCTGAGCTGGCCACACA
>NW_004524648.1:3047808-3049394 GCF_000260255.1 Octodon degus | reverse complement strand
TAAATAAATAAAAGCATTGAGAACGTCAACAAAACAGCTACAACTTCTTTTGCAATTACAGAGTGATGTTCACCTAACAGAACAAGTATTTCCTGTAAGCTGCATCAGAGACAACTGAAGATGAAAAACTACGGTCCCCATACAACTAATTTGTGCTGTGCATCAACAGGAACCTTCTTTAAATTTCCATGCGAATTTCCAATCCCCATATTGTGCCAGGCAAGGTTAGTGGCTATCGACAATCCCGCCAAGGCAAGGCTATCTAGAGACACAGTTGGTAGTGTGTCAATTACACCAAATAAATAAATAGGCACTGTACAGTTTAAAAACAAAGCTTACACAGCTTTACATGTTTCAACAGGCAGGTACCTAGTCTTGAATCTTTTGTTGCCCTGGAGCCACAGAGCCTGTTACCTGTGAAGGCATGAGAGTCCCTTAGACAAGACAGTCTTCTTTGGTAGCGTTTGCTACCAAGAGAAATCAGCACAGAAAATCTCAGTTAACACAATGACTTTCAACTTCGGCCACCTAATTAAGACTAAGTCATAGCTGTTTAGTCATGTCAAGTAAGGCGGTTAAGCATCTTCCTGTCCCTTTTTTTATTTGTATATTTCTGTGGTAACATAATGTGCGCACTTTGGGGAACAGGTACATATACATATGGCATCCTTCTTATTTTTCAGATGCCCCTTAGTTTGACAGGTTTCTCTGCTCCCTAAATCACCGTCTGTAGAGGAACCAGTTGTGGCTAGACTGTTTGGAAGGAAAAGCAGACGCTGCAGTTTTGGGTCTGAGGCTTCCCCGCCTGACGTGACTCCCATCCTGAGCATCTTATAAAATCAAGAGGTTTCAGAAACCAAAAAACAGAAATGATTATGCTGCTTCAGTTTCTGAGCTGTAGCTTGTTTCGGTGCCGCATCTGGGGAAAGACCTACGCTGTATGCACATGGGTGGACTCTGGTGGTGGTGGTGAAGGGCACAGGCTCTCAAGCGAAACTTCTGGGTTGGAAGCTTAGTTCTAGACCTTTCTAGCTATGAGATTTAAAGTCATTTTACCTCTCTGTCCCTCGACTTTCTTGTATGTAGAAAAGAGGTTTGGTTTTTTTTTGTTTTGTTTTTTTTGTTTTTTTTTGCGAGACCGGGGATTGAACGCAGGATCCTGGGCTTGCCAGGCAAGCGTTTATTCTACTGAGCTATCTCCCCAGCCCCTTAGAATGGATGTGTTCATAGCTTCTATCTTCTAGAATGATGTTAGGATAAATGAGAAAATCTTTGGTAAAAATTCAGCAAATGCTGGAGACACAGGAAACCATCATTAAATATCTCCTATGATTCATTCTTTATTTTCTTAGTTTTTGCCATAAAACCTTAGGTATCCTAGTGCCTCTAAGTTTTGCTCATTAATCTGAAGAAAGATTGAAGAGATTGCCAAGGTGTGATTCTTTCACTTCTAAAATAATCTAGTTAAAAAACTGACTGCAAGCCAGAATCCTCTATAGAAACAGAAAAGGATTTCTTGGGGCTGGTGAGATGGCTCAGTGGTCTAAAGTACCTACTTAGAACAAGCTTAGCAAAGCACAGGGACC
>NW_004524648.1:3030027-3046866 GCF_000260255.1 Octodon degus | reverse complement strand
GATTAGGGCTCACAGTGATCCGCCTGTTTATAGCCTCCTGAAAGCTGGGATTACAGGTGCGCGCCATCACACCTAGTCTTATTATTTGGGTTTTTTTTTGGCGGAACCAGGGGTTGAACTCAGGCCCTTGTGCTTGCCAGGCAAGCGCTTATTCTACTGAGCCATCCCCCTGCCCTATTTGATTTCTTGGTGACAGCCATTCTTTCTGGAGTAAACTGTAATCTCAGTGTTGCTTTAATTTGCATTTTGCAAATGTTCAAAGACATTGAACTTTTTTTTTCATATATTCATTGACCATTTGTACTTCTTCAGAGGAGTGTATGTTGTCTAATTTCAGTTGTCCAATTTTTTTTTTCTTTTTTGGGGAGAAGATCTCACTATTTTAGGCTGGTTGTAAACTCATTGTATAGCTTTGAACTGGCTGACCTTGAACCCACAATAATTCTCCAACCTCAGCCTCCTGAGTGCTGGGATTATAGGTGTATGCCACCACACCTGGCCAATTGTCCATTTTCTATTGTGTCTCTTATTTAGAGGGGTCTTTTTATTTTTTACTTTTTATATGCTAGATATTAGTCCCCTGAGGAATATCTGGAGAAAATTTTTCTCATTGGGTAGGTTGTTTCTGATGGCTGTTTCTTTTGTTGTGCAGATGCTTTTTCATTTGATATCCAGCTTGTTGATTCTTGATGGTATTTCTTGTGCAATTAGGAAGGACTTGTTCAGAAAGTCCTTTTCTATACCTGTTGTGTGTGTGTGTGTGTGTGTGTGTGTGTGTGTGTGTGCAGGATCTCACTGCGCAGCTGGGACTCACAGTGATCCTCCTGTTTTCAGCCTCCCTAGTGCTGGGATGACAGGCGTGCGCCACCACGCCAGCTCCCTCTCTAGCTCAGTGCCCCCAGGGGTGGGGCTGGCTGCAAGGGATCAAACCCTGGCCCCTGCGCTTACCTAAGCAAGCGCTTAGTCCGCTGAGCTATCTCACTGGCCCTCTATACCTATCTTAAAGTTTTATCTATTTTATCTTCTAGTAGGTGAAATGTTTCTTTTTTAATATTTAGATCTTTGATCCATGTTCATTTTAATTTAATATCTTCTTTCTTTTCCTTCTCTCTCCTTCCCTTCCTTCTTTCCCTCTTCTTTCCTTCATTTTTTTCTGTTTTCTGAGTTTTGAGATTGAGTCTTGCTGTGTAATCCAGGCTGCCCTCAAACTCCATCCTCTTGCTTCTGCCTTCTGAGTGCTGGGATTACAGATGTGCACCACCTCACCCAGTTTACAGTCTATATTTTTAAGAAGCCCAGAGGATCCTTAGGAACCTGTCCAGCCAGGCCACAGTTTGGTAAGCTTTGTTAAGAGCTTAATACAGAGTGGTAGTAAAGTTCTGCTGTTTATAAACACAACTCCAAAGCTTGACATTAAAAGGAAGGGGGAAGGGGGAAAAAATTCCAAATTTACTTAAGAACCTAAAATCTTGCTGCGCAAAAGGGAAAGGAAAAGCTCTTTAGGATTTGTGAGGAGATAAGGAGTTGAGAATGTAACCCATTTGTGTTCAGAGCCAAGGAACAAAGAGGAAAGGGCCCAAGGTGACCTTTGGTTTAAGAGCAAACAGTGCCCAAAACCTGAATGACACTTGGATTAAGTGTTGCTGGCTTGGTTTGGACTTGAATCATGAAGTGATCCTTTTGCTGTCCCCAGATTGTCACTGTAGTGTTTGACCTGTGGCAATTTCTCAGCTTGACAGCTCATCCGCATTCTTTCCCTTTGCTGACCTCCAGGGAAAGAGGTCATTGGGGCAGGTTTAGATCTTTCTAAATGATAAGTGACAGCCCCACAGTCCAACCGCAATCCAAACACGGTAGGGCTGAGATTCTGCCTCTGCCAAGCTCATTAGTAGGCCAGCAGTGGCATGGCAATGTAATCCCAGCACTCAGGAGGCTGAGGCAGGAGGATCACTGTGAGCTTGATGCCAGCCTGAACTATATATTGATACCCTGTCAAAAAAAAAAAAAAATAAAATAAAGAAATTCATTACTTTTTGTCTCTGATTTTTCCCTCTCAAAGAGATCGGCCTTCATTCAGATGTTGCCATGAAAATATGTGTGTTCTTCAAGATTGGAGATCACTGCGGAGTTAAGACCAAATATATATATATTTGTAATTTGAAAATTTGCTGAGTTCGTAAATAGATGTGCATTGTTGCTAAAGCTTAGTAAACAGAACTTTTCCTGATATTTTTTTAAAAATTCACTATGGAGAGAACAGAGTGCTTATAACCTCCTGACTGATGAATAAAAATGGTCAACAGGGGCCGGTGAGATAGTTCAGTGGACTAAAGTGCCTGCTTAGGCAAGTGCAGGGACCTGGGTTCGATCCCCAGCACCACATGCCACACCAGCCCTACCTCTAGGGCGGGCTGAGCCAGCCGGAGTCTGGGCGTGATGGCTCAGGCCTATAATCCCAGCACTGGGGAGGCTGAAAGCAGGAGGATCACCTTGAGTCTGAGCTGCGTAGTGAGATCCTGCAGCAACCAACTACATTAAAAATTAATAATAAAATAAAAATGGTCAACAAAATAATTTTTTATAATTTCTCAGGGTTGGTGGAGTAACTGATCATCAAGAATCAAAAGGTTAAAAGAGAAGGATGTAGACAATGAAACATCACCTACTTCAAAGCATGTCTAGAGAATAAAGCATTCTAGGTAGAGCATTTTATCACCCTAGAGAGATCAGTTTTGCTCTACCATCATAAGCTCCTTCTGCCTAAGACAACATGATGTGGCACTATTATAAAACCCTTCTTTGACACCTGGGTTATACTAAGCAGTACATCAGGGGAAAGAGTTCAAATTTCTGCTTCAAGACCCTTTAGCCTAGCATGAGACCAAGCTTGTAAATATGCATGCACTGCGTTTATGTGTAGACAGACCAGTGCTTGGACCGGCTTGCAAGACCAAAGGTAGAGCCTTTACACACTGTGGCAACTGCCACTCATCAAATTCTGAACAGCAATAGCCAGGTCTTCGTTGGCAGAGCAGTAAGAGACCTAAGTGGCAGTCCTTGCTTTGCTCTCTTCTGGCACATCCTTTGGCATTTCCCCCATCTCTTTAGCTCCGGCGTCTATGTCGCTACCAGCAGAAAGCCTGCAGCTCTCTCGAAGCTCTGCCTGAGAGAGTCAAAAGAAAAGCCATAGTGGGTGCTGCTGTACCTCCAAGTTGGCAGAGAACTCAGCCTCATTAGCAGCAAGGACTTCTCGCTGCCACGGCTATGACTCTAAGACTGGATCTCTCCAGACAGATGACTGTAGTGTAGGACAGTGGTGTGGGGCTTCACATGACGGAGACCCAGCTAGGCCACCTTGGCTCCTAGAGACAGCCTAGAGCCAGGAAATGTCAATTCCCCTCTGCTAAGATTGGCTTCTGCCTGGCTGCCCTGAGATGCTGCCCCTGGTAGCCCCATTCCCTGAGGTCACAGCATAGCTGCCTCTCATGTGTCAGTCTGCCCGGAAAGACCTGGCAGGCCAGCATGTAGCATCTACCACTCTATCCCGGCCACTCCAGGAACCCATCTGGGGGCCTAGCAACTTGTATTTTTAAAACCACAGACTCAGTAGGTCTGCTCAGCCCTGCTTTCCTAGACAGCAGCAGGAGGCTACTTTTATCAGTGGCCCAAAATGGTTGATCTTTAAGAGAGGCTGCCCAAGGAATTTTAAGGGAGAAGATCTGTAATTCTAAGAATTCCCTTCCTTCTAGAGAGAAGACAGAGGGGACACATCTAATCTGTGGCAGGATATCTCAGTTTTTGTTACTCTAAACAGCATTGCAATAACAAACTATGTATAATGCACCTCCTGTGGGTTCACACATGTAAGTGTTCTTTTTTTTTTAAATTAAGTACAGGGTCTTAGGGTCTCTCTATGCAGTTTGGACTCATAATGATCCTCCTGTGTTCAGCCTCCTCAGTGTTAGGATTACAGGCCAGTGTCACCACTCCCAGTCTCAGTCCTGTCTCATCTTTCCCTGGGTGCAGGGCTGGCATGGCTCCCTGGGGATCGAACCAGGTCCCTGAGTTTGCCTAAGCAAGTGCTTCAAACCTCTGAGCTATCTGGCTGGCCATGAGTGTTTTTTTAGGGACTATATAGATATGGAGTTACAAAGTTGAAAAATATGTGGACTTTGAATATTAATAGGTACTGTCAAATTGTCCTTCAAAAATCTTGATGCAAGCCAGCAGGTTTGTGTTGGCACAAACCTATAATTCCAAAACTTGGGAGGCTGAGGAAGGAGGATCGCTGTGAGTATGAGGCCAGCCTGGGCTATACAACAAGACCCTGTCTCAAAATAAATAAATAAATAATCTTGACTTAGTTTATATTCTGACCGTGAAGAGTTTCTGCTCAGACCATGGATGTAGCTCAGTGGTACAGTGCCTGCCTGGCAAAAGTGTAAGACCCTGAATTTGATTCCTGATGCCAAAAAAGGAAAAAGGGGGGGGGGGAACCAAAAAGAGTTTCTGCTCACATTGGTACTGACTTTTTTTTGATATTTATTATTTTTATTTGTGCCAGTCGAATGGACAAAAAGGCATTCACAGTGTGCTTATGATCCTGAATACTAATTAAGTAGTGTTCTTTCGCTATTCTGACTTCTTTTTCATATTCTTTGCTCACTTTATAAATTTAATATGAATATGCTTAATGCTTCATGATGAAAGGACATGCCACTTGTAGATCTACTTAATAGAGCTTCTTGTTCTTAGTTCTAGTCTCTAGGAGTAATTTTTGCAGAAATAGGTGTTGACTTATCACAAATGTTTTTCTCAAATATGTTAAAATGATTAATGCCTTTTCTTTCTTAATCTTTTTTTTTTTTTTTTTTTTTTTTTTTTAGGGAAGGATCTGTAGGGTGCTCAGGGTCTCACTACTAGCTCGGACTCGTAGTGATCCACCTGTTTACAGCCTACCAAGAGCTGGGATTATAGGCACTTGCCACCATGCCCAGTCTCAATTGCTGTCTCAGGTCTCCCGGGGGCGGTGCAACAGGCCTGGGGATCGCCCCCTGCTCCTGTGCCTGCTTGCAGGCACTTTAATCAATCAGCTGAGCTATTTGGCCAGTGCTTTTCTTAATCTGTGAGTGTGGTGAATTTACACAGATTTTCTAATGTTAAATAGGTTTCGTTCTTGGGATAGACTCTTATTTGATTGGATATGCAGGGTTGCTAGATGCTCAGTTGAGTGTCAGACAGCCCATTCACATGGCAGCAAGTTGGTGCACAGCCATACGTAGTAGTTCTGGATGTACTGTTTAGAAAGACTGTTGCTGGATTTAACATGGTAATTGCAGTTATGATCATTGCCATCTATGGGACAGGAAAGATTGACCTGTATAGGGTGCTCTTCCTCTCCCCTCCCCTCCCCTCCCCTCCCCTCCCCTCTCCTCCCCTCTCCTCGCCTCATCTTTATCCTGAATTATGGCGGTGTCATAAAATTAGTTCAGAAGCTTCCCATCTGTTCCTGTGCACTGAAACAGCTTATATAACATGAGTGTTTTCTGTTTGTAAAGATTTAGAAGTCTTTGCCTTTATAGCAAGTTAGGTCTTATGTATAGATCTTCACCTACTACTGGTCTTCTTGTCTAATTTTTTTTTTTTTTTTAAGTACTGGAGATTGAGTCCAGGGCCTTCACATTGAGGTATATCCCTAGCCTTTTTCCTTTAAACATTTTTCTTTCTTTTATTTTTTTGAGACAGATTTTTGGAATGTAGTTCAGGCTGGCTTTGAACTCACTGTGTAGCGCAGGCTGGCCTCAAATTCACTGTGATCTTCCTACCTCAGACTCCTGAGTACTGGGATTACAGCATATACCACCATGCCTAACCATGTCTATTTTTAAAAGGTTAATAATCTGTTCAGGATTTCTTCTCAAATGCTTTTGATTTTCTTAAAAAATTGGTTATTTCAAACCGTTAATTAATTTTATACTATAAACTCATAAGCTTATTACTTTGTTCTAAACAAAACTATGATAAATATTCTTTTGAAAATTAAAAAGTAAATGAATAGAATGATTTGTTCTAGGGTGTTTGTAAATAGGATCTCAAGTCCGCATCTTGTACAGCAATTAACCACTAAGAAGAATGTATGCAGCGTGTTAATTATTGAAACTGTCCTAGCGATTTGATTTGAAACTGTCTCATTGGTATTTGTTTATCAATAAAATTATGGAAAAAAAAAGAAAATTAAAAAGTATTGGTATGCTGTACTGCATACAGGTACATGCTTATAACCCCAGCCACTCAGGAAGTAAGGCAGGAGGACCATGAATTTGAGGCCATCCTGGGCAACCTAGCTACTTCCTGTCTCATGAAGTGACAAGGGCACTATGCCTGGTGGCACCTGTAATGCCAGCAGTCTGGGATGCTAAGGCAAAAAGATCACAAATTCAAGCCTAACTCAAACAGTTTCACGAGATTCTGCCTCAGAAAATAAAAAAGGACTGACAATATAACTCAGTGCCAGGGCTGGGGAGATGGCTCAGTAGAACAAGTGATTCCCTGGCAAGCACAAGGGCCTGAGTTCAAGCCCTGGTTTTAAAAAAAAAAAAAATTATATATCAGTGCCAAGCCATGAGCTCAATCCTTAGTACCATCCAAAATAAGTTAAAAAAAAAAAAAAAAAATAGGCTGATGTAGGTCACTAGTAAAGTGCTTGCCTTGCTTCTGCAAAGCCCTGGATTCTATCCTTGGTACTGGGGGAGGGGGAAGGTACAGCTATGCTCAAAAATAAGATGCCCCTCACTGTGCAGCAGGGATGGCACAGAGGTCAAATGGGGAAAGAGAAGCTGAAGCCAGAGCCTGTTGGGGACTGGTCTGCAGAAGGAGGGGTGGAGCAGGTGGGTATCTGGGGCGGAACTGCTCAGCCTCGTCTTGCGCTCAGTTGGCTTTCCACGTGGCTCTCCTGCCTGCTTTCCTCCAGGATCTGTTTCCTCCCCTCCTGCTCTCCCTTTGTTGTAGCCTCTTTCAGTCTGATCCCTTGACCTTCATCTTCAGGGATTCCTGAGAATTCCTGGTCCCTGAAGGCACCCTGTGTTATCACCCTAAGCATAATTTTTTTAAAAAATGAGTCATATCACTGGGCCCTGTAATCCCAGCACTCTGGAGCCTTTGGCCTTTACAAATATGAGAGGTGCTCAGAGTGGTGGCCATTAGCTTCCAGACATTTATTATTAGTAAGGCGACTGCGTGAAGTGTGTATATTTTTTGGTTCTGTCTCTGTCTCTCTGTCTCCCTCTCTCATGTTTGGGGACCTAAATTAAGGAGAGGCATATGATAGGCTTATGATAATGGTATCAGTTCCATATATGCAACTTTCTACTTTAAACTAGAAACCAAATAATAGTAAGTTAGAATGAAGATCTGTTTTCAAAACTAACTTTTGAAGATGGGCAGTGGTATGTGCCTGTAATCCCACGATTTGGGAGTCCAGCCTAGGTTGCACAGCAAGCTCAAGCCCAGTCTGGACTACATATAAAGACTTTGTCTCAAAACAAGCAAACAACAACAAAGTATCCAAGCACAAGGTCCTGAGTTCAATCCCGGGTACCCCCCTTCCCTGAAGAAAAAACAAAGTATCTACTGTTATGCATAAGCACTTGAATTACATAAATGCATTCTCAATATAAAAAATTCAAGCAGTACTTAAGTCTTGGAATAAGACGTCAGTGCAGTCATCTCTTCCCTGCGCTTGCCCTGCTCCCTCTGGAAGGAGCCTGCAGTTAACAGTGTGCTATAGATTATGTAGCCTTCAGTCCTTTTATGCCACACTTACAAACAGTTGTGTCTAATTTGTGCATTGTTTCATTTATTCTCATAACAGCCATAAGACAGTAGTATTAGTCACTTCACATTATAAAAAGAGAAGAAAACGGGAGGCCTGGGAAGGTTAGTTGATGTTTCAAAGGGCCACAGTGAATTAGTCTGAGCCCATGTTCTCATTTATAAAAGCACCAAGGAACTTGGCCTAGTGCAGGGGGCTACTTCCCAGCCCCAGGTACCTCGTTCAGGGTAATGTGGCTCTGCGGTGCAAGGAACACCGCACACCGCACACCGCACACCGGAAGGAGCCTTGCCCTGGAGCCTGCCTCTTACACACCCAGATGGTTTAAGGGAGTTTACAGGGATACTAGGGTGGGGCTGAGACCTCCTGGAGTTTGGGGTAAGGCACATCCTTGCCATGATGAATTTGAGGGAAACTTCCTGAGGATTTCAGCTCTCCCCCTTTGCTGGCTAATTTGAAGCCTGGTGCAAGGGCATTCTTGAATTCCTGCAGGGAAGGTTTGCTGTGCTAGGGGCTCCCGCACGCCTCAGGGGGTGGGGTGAGTCTCCGAGGCTGCGCCCCGAGGCTTCTGCGGGTTGTGCAGCAGCCAGAGATACAGAGGAAGTGGGCTGGCTGGGTGCTGGGCCGGTGGGCCAGTGTTCTCTTGCCCTTCTCCCGTCTGTGCGGGGGAATTCCCCAAGGGACCGCCACCAGGATATGAAAATTCTCCGAGCTGTTTATTTTAGGTGGAAAATAAAGGGTTGGGGCTGGTTTCGCCTTCCGCCTCAGGCAGCACCTCTGGGAATGTTCCCTGCCGGTCACTGCCCTGGAGGTGACGAGGTCCACACCAGTGTCCCTTGTCTGGCTTCCTTTTACTCTGCAAGATACTGAGGTTGTAGACCCTCCCAGAGGACTGCAGCTTCTGTTTCCCCGCATGAATAGAAGGAAAAGGCCACAGGCGCTGAATGAGCTTGCATCACAAGTACCCAGTGAACCTCAGGAACCAAGCCCACTCCCGCCACCCCCTTCTCGGCAGCAGGGCTTGAGGAGCAGGTTTCTGATTTGATACTGGATTAATCGTGCGTGCAGGAGGACACTCTGGTCACCCGCGACATTGGCTGCAGATGCACATTTAGGGTTTTAAGGGAGCTGGGCTCAGGATCTGCTGGGCTCTGAAGTCAAGTCCAAGAGGGCCTCACCAGGACCTCACCGCTTGCAGGCACCAGCTGACACAAGGAGACCGCTGTACAGGCAGGGGAGAGCTGAACTTAGGTTTTAGTGAAAGTCTCCTGGGTGCAACAAGAGAACCATTTGTCTTCAGACCGGTTTTTTCTAGTGTCGGTGTCTTTAATCCCTAAACGAAGGCAGCATTTCATCAGGGCCTGCAGGTTAGCAATAGATGATCATGAATCATCTTCCTCTCCTAACAGGCTCATCAAATTTCATGCAACATTTACCAAGAGCTAATATGTGACACTCTGAAGCAGGCATTATGGGGCTGGTAATGTAGCTCAGTGGCAGAACATTTCCCTGGCATGATGACCCCTAGGGTTCCATCCCTAGCACTGTAAAAAGGGGGGAAAAGGAAGGCATTGTGTACCCTGAGGCGTACACGATAGCAGGGGCTCTTCAGGGGAGTTGGATCGGATCGCCTGACCTCCCCTGTCCACAGCAACAATGCTCTTAACTGTGACTTTGTGATGTGTGGGCATGTGTATTTTTCTGGCACATTTGTGCTTGGGGACTGTTGCTGAAGAGAATATGAAGAGGCAGCAGGGAGACGCTTTCAATTTGCAATTTAGAGTGAGTAACTGCATTGAAGTCTAAACTGAGTAATAGGAATAGACTGGAGATTTTCTTTTGAATTTAAGTGGGTGCATCTGTTATGATAAAGAAATTCCAAGGCCTGCGAGATAGCTCAGCAGACTAAGCACATGCTTAGGCAAGCACAGGGTTTGATCCCCAGCCCCACAGGCTATGCAGGGCCCGCCCCCAGGGCACGCTGAGCTCTCCACCAAGACCAGGCATGGTGGCACACACCTCTAATCCCAGAGCTGAGAAGGCTAAAAACAGGAGGACTGCTAGAAGTCCATGCTGCGTAGGGAGACCCTGTGCCAAATACATAAGAAAAAATATAAATAAGTTAAGCAAACAAATATATGTGTTTGTGTGTGTGCGCACACACACCCATGCACGTGTGTATGGCATAACTACTTTCTGGCTTTTTGCTGTAATGGTAGTGCTGCTGAAGATCCATCCCAGGACCTCATGCACGCAAAGCATGTGTACTAGAACTGAGCTACCTCCCCCAGTTTTTATGTCCTAATTTTAAGAAGGTTTCTCATTTGTTTGTTTTAAAATTTGTTTTTGAATGTGTTTGGTACAGGGTCTCACTAGGCAGCTCGGCCTCTGAGCACTGGGATTACAAGCATGGACCACCATGCTTGAACTAGGTCACCAGCTCAGCACACTGGGGCACAGGGATTTGTTTGTTTGTTTGTCCAGCACTTTTTATTTAGTGTTTACTCGAGATAATGGAAAGTTTACTTTCTTTTGCTTTTCCTTTTGAGACATGGACTCGCTTTGTAGCCCAGGCTGGCCTAGAATTATCCTCCTGCCTCAGCTTCCAAGTGCTGGCATTATAGGTATGTACCACCATGCATGACAGGTTTACAATTTTAACATAAAATTATCCACATATATTTCCTCTTTGAACACATTTGGATATTTAGAGTCTTCAAATCTCAGTTTTTCTTTTGCTTGAGAAGGAAGCTATACTTTGGTGCCCTGGAGAGAACTGTTGGTATGAAAGTTAATATTACATTCAACTTTTCGTCTTCCATTGTCCTGGAACCCTTCTGAAAGATTTTAGCAAGCTATTTAAGTCTTTGCCTTTTTCAAACATGACAGTCCTGAATTTAAGGTGTGGAGATTATATTTTTCTTTCTTTTTTGCCATAATTTTATTTATAAACAAATAGCAATGAGACAGTTTCAAATCAAATCGGTAGAACAGTTTCAATAATTAACACACTGCGTACATTCTTCTTAGTGGTTAATTGCTGTACAAGATGCGGACTTGATATCCTATTTACAAACACCATTAGAACAAGTCATTCTATTCATTAACAGAATGTAACTATATATCTATCCTAACCACCCTGAATACACAGATACAAAATGGACATTCATCTGTATACCCTTTTTTTGTTAAATTCCGTTATTTGAATATTATAGGTGTGTAAACTCAGCAAAATATTCTAAAAGAGTCCAGTAGCCTATAATAGTATTGGGTCCTCAGAGATTATATTTTTCAAGACAACTGAGTGTGGTGCTGTGCCCAGGTACTGTGCCTCGGTACAGTGCCCAGGATCTCTTCACTGGGGTTGTTATAATCTTTTCAGGGAGCTGTCCCATTTTTTATCTGGTCAGGAAAAACCTGTGTGTGTGTGTGTGTGTGTGTGTGTGTGTGTGTACACATGTGTGTAAAACTTGACCAACAAACATAATATCTCAACCTACTTCCTTATGAAAGAGCAGGCCCTGTGCCGGTGTCTTTTTTTTTAATTTTTAATTTCTTTTTTGCTGGTGTCTTATATTTATTATCTCTTTTGATCTTCGGTATCATCTCAGTTGAGGTAGTCACCATTGTTACCCTTATTTTACAGTGAAAGAAATTATACAGGGACACCAGTTCTGGAAGCCAGGTCTGTTCTGTCTCCAGAACCTGTATTCTGAGCTGTGTCTTTACATTCTGCACCTGGAGTAGCAGCAGCCTAGATCTGGTGTTTGAACCTGTTGCTCCTGTGAACAGCTGAGTGCCCAAAGCTGCTGCCGCAGTACCCAGGGCTGGCAGCAGGTGTTCCCTCAACACTTCTGGAGTTGGAGGACGGGCTAAGACAGGTGGGAAGTACGAAAGGAGAGCAGCCAGACGTGACATCCCATGTCTGTAATCTCAGCACTTGGGAGGAGTGAGTTTGAGGCCAGCCTGGGCTACCTAGTGAGTTCAAGGCCAGTCTTAACTTCAGAGTGAGACCCTACCTCAAAAAACCCCAAACAAACAGAAAAGTAAAGATCAGACTGCACCTTCGCCATCAGGCCTGCCAGTTCCTCTTAGAAAAGAGGAACCTTCAACAAGATTAGCTGTGGTCTGGGCCAAGCTGGGGCATGGCATTCTCCAGGGTGCTAGTTCTCGCAGCACCCCAAAGGCAGTCCTTTTGGAAATTCACTCTGTGCACCATGCCTGTGCAGGTGAGTTATGGACACTACTTCACTGCCCCTGCTGAGGGACCGGGATTGCTGGCCTAGAAGCGGCTTTATTAATTATGTCTTCCCAGTGCGCCGACTTCTAAAATAAAAAATGCTTATTAATCCTGCAGCCCCTTGGAGAAGTTTGCTAGAAGTCAAAGGCCCTCTCCCAAGACCCATCTCCTCTCCCAGAGTTTTCCAAAGAGTGTGCCTAGAATGAGTTGAAGGTGTGAGGAGCTGTTGATTTGCCCCACTCCGTCTTGCCTCTGACACCCAGCAGCTTTGTCTTTCCACCCCAGTGTGCTGTGCAAATGTCATTTTCTGCCTGTGCTGTTTCTCCCACCCGTCCTCCAGAGATTGGAGTGCCATACCCGGCCTCCACTGATTTTGTTCCTACCAGAGGTTGGTCTTAATGGCGAATCTGTCATTTGGGCTGGGTCTGAGGGTTCCTGAAGCTGAAATTAGGAACTTAAGCCACACTTTAAGGAAACAAGGCTTATCTTAAAAGATTTTTTTCTTTTTGAAAGCTGTCTGTCTCTCTGTCTGTCTGTCTGTCTGTCTTTCTTACTTTTGTCTTTTTGAGACAGAGATGTGCTATGCAGTTCAGGCTGGCCTTGAGCTCACTTTGTAGCCCAGGCCAATCTCAAACTTGCAGTGATCCTCCTGCCTCAGCCTCCTGAGTGCTGGGATTATAGGCATACACAACCATGCTTGGTTTAGCAGTATTTCTTAAAAATACAATTTTAAAATCTCAATTTCCTTGTCTCCTTTTAATCTACTTTTTATTTTTTCTATCCTATCTCCAATCCAAGCCGTTTTTTCCTTTCCAATTCTTTTGCTCTTCTTTCCCTCTTTCGCCTTAATTTCCATTGTTGAAATGCGGAAGTCACTAGCCCAGCCCCTGCAGGGACAGGGGGGTAGCTCTGTCTGGCCTGCAGCAAGTCTTCCTCCCAGTTTCAAAGCTGACTGCAGCCCACTGAAGGAAGAGCTCTAACGGCCCCTCAGGAGCAGTTCTTGGTTTCCTCTTGAGGACCTTATTCTTGTCTCAAATGTCCCTGGACAGACAATGCTGACAAACTCAGAGATGTCCATCTCCCCCCAAAAACAAACTTGGAAATATACCAAATTTCCACACAGGGCCCCGGAGGGCCTTTGTGCCCAAGGAGGCCCTGAATAAAGTGAAGTCATAGCTTGTCTGGGTAGAACTTGCCTGGTTGAAGTAGCAGAATAGCCATGAGCCAACATGGTGGTGTATACCTATAACTCCAGCACTCAGGGGCTTGAGGCAGGTGGATTGTCATGAGTTGGAGGCCAGCCTGGGCTACAAGTGAGTTTAAGGCCAGTCTACACTACATAGCAAGACCCTGCCTCAAAGAAAAAGAAAAAAAAAAAAAAAAAAAAAAGTGAGAAAATCAGAATGGTACTGACTAAGGATCAGGCTGAGAAAATTCTGTACACAGCTTGCAAAGCTTTGCACTCTGATTAAAAGCTTGTAAAGACTCTACTGCCTGCATCCTCGAAAAAGCTGAAAAATGCTAATCACATTTTGCTCTTTTATTATCTAGAAGTTGTTCTGATCTGTTTATTTGGTTTGTTTTTCTGGTCCTGGGGCTTAAACTCAGGGCTTCGTACATGCTAGGCAAGTACTGTATTACTGAGCTGTAGTCTTAGCCTCCACCTACTGATTTTTGTTGTGGTTTTATGACCTTTATAACAAAAAAATAAATTTTTAAATTTAGAGTTAAAAATATAGATGGGTATAAGTAAAGATACACACCTGTAATCCCAGCTGTTTGAGAAGCTAAAGCAGGAGGATTGCAAGCCCTGGTGACCAGCCTAGACAACTTAGTGAGACTATGTCTTAAAATAAAAGGGGCTTGGGACGTAGCTCAGTGGCAGAGTGTCCCTGGGTTTGATTCCCCAGGGCCATAAAAAGGATGAAACAGGAAGGTCATGGGCTGGAGGTATAGCTAAGTGTTAGTGTGCTTATCTTAGCATGCACAAGGCCTTGGGTTCCGTCCCTAGCACTACACAAAGCAACAGGAAAACAAAACAAAACCCAAACTGAAACAAAAAAATAGAAAACCTCAGCAGCCACTATACTTCACACCCTTTATGTGGCCTTTTGATGATATATAAAATGCACCCAAATGGGCAAGTGACAGGATGCTGACTTTAGTGTGGCTTCTGAGACAACAGCTTGAGCATTCAGCAAAGCAGAGCCTTGGTGAGTTTCACCTATTTTCTCCCATCTTCTCTGCCACCTGCAGAGCAGAAGAGGCTTATTTTATACCTCCCAGGTATCTGGGATCCTGACCATTCCTAGGCAAAGTTTTCACACCTTCACCTCCACTCTCACAAGAGTGAGGGCTGGGTGGGGAGAGGGCCTTTCACTTGGTCTCAGGAAGCCTTGCATGTAGACTCAGACACTGGGGCTGTCTAAGAGCCAGAGTCTCCTGGACCAGACAGAACCTCACTCGTTTGGGTCCTGGAAGCCATATAGAAATCGTCAGCAGCTCTGCCTTGGGTGCATGTGCCCTCGTGTACCAGCCGTGGGGATGTGGTCTGTGCAGGAAGTCGGGGTTTCTTACTGAGCTGGAAGGAAGCATGGCCTGCTTGTATGTACAGCTCCACCTGTGGCCTCCCAGAGAGAGAAAGAGAGAGAGCGAGAGCGAGAGTGAGAGCCAGAGCGAGAGCAGCAGGAAGCCAGGAGCTCTGGGAACTACAACAACTTCCTCATCTTTGCTTACTTGTAGCAGCAAACAGGGTCTCTCATAGAAGCAGCTGCCTTCACCTCCAGAAGACAAGTGCCTCAGTCCTCCTGAATTGCCCCCAAAGAAATATCCCCCCCCGGGGGGGATATCCCAGGCAGCCAGATGCAGCAGCACACAGACTGCTGTGTGGCTTTGACTGTCCTAGGATGCGTTTGCTCCCACAACCAGAGGGATATGAGGCCGAGAAAGCTTGGAATTCAGGTCTAGCTAAGTAGTTAGAGGAGGCAACATAGGAGCTGCTCTCTGGGGAAGCTGAGATCTCCCTGGGCCCTGTGGCTGTCATCTCCCCAAGCAAGCTAAAGCTCCTGGAGATGGTGGCTGTGGGGAGTGGGAACCAGCAGAAGAGACTTCCTACCACCCTTCGCCCCTCTGCTGGACGCCTGTGGCCTCATGTGATGAGTATGTGGTGTGCTGGAGGAAAAAAACTTGCACAATCAGACAGAAATAGAAACCTGGGAAATAACTTGGTGGGGCAAGTAGGGGATTGAGCAATGAGTTGTTGAGAAGACCTTGGGCCATAAGGAGGAGGTCAAGAAAGAGCCAGGTTTCTATTGGAGTCATGTCTAAGATCTGAGGAGGTCCTGAGAGCTTGGGGCATCTGAGTGGTCAGGAGGCGGAGGCCCAGTGTTTTCTTCTCCCATCTGTCAGACTGATTGGGCACCGGGCTGACCCTGGAAGGGGTGGACAGAGTCAGAGGTTTGACCATGTAGAGTAAAATGAAGGTTGCTGCACCTTGCACACCGCAGGCATCTGTCCCTTTAACCCAGAGCAGATTCAATCAGTGTTCCTTGGTAGCTCAGAAATAGGAGTGATTCACCTTAGAATGCAGCCTGGGGGCTGCCTCTGTGGCAGAGAAGCCTGGAGCATAGATAGTTCCGGCAGCATGGGAAAGGGCTTCTACCCAGGTGGCTCTGGGAGGGAACCGAAATTCCTCAGAATGTTTGCTTTTTGAGTTTCTGGGTGGAGGTTTCTCAGAAGCATAGGGTCGTTCTTTAAAATGAACCCCTTCTGCCTCACCATATGGTGTCTTCTCTCCTGGGGCCTTCACCCCTGCTCAGAGTACTGAACAGAAACTGTTCCAGAAAGTACAAGCCCAGAGGCATGAAAATGTGGACAAGAGCTTAGGTAAATAGAACGTAGAGCGGATTACCTAGCTTTTCCTCTACTCTTCCAAGGAGTTAATTAAGAGATTTTTTTTTTTTTCCTTAAAATACTCCTCTGTATAGGGACTGAGGTGTAGCTCAGTTGTAGAAATGTGCTTAGCATTGAGGAGGTCATGGGTTCAAACCCCAGCACCAAAAACAAGACACCTCCTTAACATAGTTGGTGGAGGCTGAGTCAGGATGGGGTAAGAAAGAGATGCTCTGGAGGTTAGGTAAGTACCATAGCCTGCAGCCCACAGACCTTGAGACACAGTCAGTCCTTCTGCCCAGAGAGAGTCTGAAGACTCTAGAGCTCATCAGGTTTCAGCTGAGAAAGGAAAACATGGAAATTCATCTGGAGAGTGGCTTTAAGGAAGCGCTCTGCTGAATAATGTAGTGATACAAGTCTACCGGTGTTCATAGTGATGCAATTCTTTTGCACAGCCCAGCTGCGGAAACAGATTAGATGCCCATCAACAGATAAATGAATGAATGAAGAAAATATGTTATGTTATATACAATGGGATGTTATTCAACCATGAAGAAGAACAAAATCCTGACATTTGCAGGAAAATGTGTGAAATTGGAGACTGTCAGGTTAAGTAGATTTCTTCAGTATAGGCCTAAGCTGGGTGTGGTGGCACACATCTCTAATCCCGACTGTCTTGGTGGCCAAGGTAAGATCATCACAAGTTTTAAGCCCATTTAGCAAATTAGCAAGATCCTGTCTCTAAATAAAAAATAAAAGAAAAGCTGACAATATAGCTCAGTACAAAGGCCCTAGGTTCAATATCCATTAATAAATATCTAAAGAAAACCTGTATGTTCTTTTGGGGTCTCTGAGTCTATGTTTTTTTTTTTTTTTT